>NW_010290712.1:0-32614 GCF_000700745.2 Antrostomus carolinensis | reverse complement strand
TGTTGAGATTGGTGATTGTCTTCAGTGACCAGAGTTCATCATTAGCCCTATTATAAGGTGCGCAGAATGGCATCCTTGCTGCACACAGGAAAATTCATCCAATGGAAACTGAAAGTAGTTAGAAGCTTGAAATAAGGGACAATAACAACAAAAATAATGAGAAATGTTATATAATACTGGTGGGGACTGAGAGACGTGAAGGACACCTTGGGAAGACACCAGTGAGAAGAAAGTACATGACAGCTTTACTCTCAGATTGGTACCAGCAGGACAGTTTCTCCCATAGGTGTCCAGGTGGGTTGTGCAGCCCCATAGCCTGGTAAATCTGGATTCCTTAGCCTGTCAGAGCCAAGCTTCCACCCCACCCAATTTTGTAAAAAAAAAAAAAAAAAAAAAAAAAAAATCTGTTTTTTTCACTAATTTTGGAAGCCATCTGTGATTTACATCTCCTTGTCCAACAACAGGATTTTTCCGTGAGAATCAATCTCTTTTCAGGTTCAGGCCTGCCTCCAAAATCTCAAGATGTTTGGTTAAAGTGACATTTCTGCCACTTTCCTTCAGCAAAAGTGACATTGAACACAATAGCGGAGGAACTGAGAGAGGACCATATGTAGACAGGTAAGAAAATCAGACTCAAGAGCGAGTGTTGTGTAGAGCCACTTAAAGTCAAGACATATATTTTATTTCTCACCTTTCAAGCAAATACGTCTTTTCTGTCCACTCTTTAGGGTCACATGGAAAAGTGAAACCTTGGAGACAGGAAAGCAAGAGAAAACAGATTATTACAGACCTCACTGCTGTCCTGAGCAATTCTTCCTTTTTCCATATAATGAATTAGCTCCTTGTGCAAGGGTTCAGTTAAATTCTTAAAATGTAGTGAATTACTATTCTAATTTACCAGTGTCAGTTTTGTTTCAACCCACTGTTAATCACTTAGTTTTGTATGTTTTACAAAACTGAGACAGTTATTTATAAGTGTACTGTGGGGCATATAGGGTTACACCTTGCATGCTTACACATCTACACATGCGTAGTTATTGAAATTCATCTATAAGAAACTGCACTTAAGTTCAAATCTATCTTGTGTGCAACACCATCCAGCAATTTTATTCTTTTTTTTTACCTTTTTTTTTTTTAATACAGATCATCAATTCAGTCAAAGTTCTGTCAAAATCATGCAGTTGATCTAACTTCTAGTAACAAAAGTAATTACTTTGAGTTCCAGTTTGCTGTAATTATGCTGTTACAAACTTTACATACTCTAAAATACAGGGGTATGGCATTGCAGCTCCAGCAAGCACGAACTCAAGTCTATGTGCCCTCTCTTTCCTGTCCCTTACCATATTATCACCACTTCATCTTATAAAAAGTTTATATTTGCACCCTTCCAGTTTAACTTTATTTTTTCTTTTCTTAACTTGATGTTTGATGTCTCAGCATGACTGAAGTCAAATCAACTCACAGTATATTATGCAAGGCAGAGATGCTCTTTCCTCCATCACTTGGTTTTGCACAGTTTCCCTAAACCTGGGCTTTTCTCCTGCAGATTTCCCTCTTAGCAATTCCTTGTTTGCCTTCTCCAGGAGGGTTTGTGCTGTAGATTTTCCACCACTGGATATCCTACTCTGCCCTTCTAGTCTGTGCATTTCTGATAGCTTTTTTTGCTTTTAAGAGCTGAAAACATAGGATCACCCTCTTCTGGCTCTCTCTCACTGGCTGCTCAGTGACTAAAGAGTGGGCTCAGAAGGAGCATCACAGGGAATAAACTTGCCAATGGACAGGGCAGAGATAAGAAGAAATCAAGGAGTAGGCGCATAAGATGGACCTGAATAACACTGTTGGTGACAATACACATTTGCTTGGCTTTGGAAGGGTAGGTTTTTACTGCAGTGACGATCAGAAAGGCTTTCTTGTTTGGTCTGACTGCCATTCCCAATGTGTGGAATAACAGCTGTAGATGAAATAACTTGAAGAGAAATTTGTTCTTATTAAGAAAATGTAAACAAAGTTGATTAATTCAGAGCCTGAATACTCAGCTGGGAGACATATCTACTGGCAAATTATCTCTCTGAGAATATAGATACAATCCCTGGCTTGTTGCAGTCTGCTGGGTCTTACTCATAGGGATCAGTTAAAGCAAATCCCATTAGAAGGGTTCATTTGCCCTTCCTGCACAGTCCTAGGTTCCTGTGCACTCCAGCTTCCTGGGCCCTGGAGTGTGGGATGGGAGTTTGTTGCCATGTCTTGGGATGGGATTCTCACAGGCATAATCTCCCAAAATCACAACCTAGAACTCAGATCACATACCCTAGGATATCCTTAAGCCAATATGATATGCATATACTTGTGTTAATACAGAACAAAAGCTCAATAAAAAAAATATAGAGGGGTCCAATTCAAAGTATTAGACATCCCTTCCCTTCATATGATTAGATCTTTTCTATATAAAAATTCACTACAGTACGTATTAAAGTCAAGGTTGTGAAAATCAAAACACCTTTGATCAGACTTGTTGGGAATGAAACCAAAGAAAATGAATCTTAACAACCCATATTATATAAACAGATAACAAAGTACAAATGAGTATATTCGCTGCCACCCCACTTTGTAGCATGCACATGTGTACACCTACCACACAGTAATATACGTTGCTGAATGATAAATCACACTTTGATCCGAGTAACCCAAAGCATTTTACAAACACTAATTAAAACTTGAAATATCTCTCTGAGGTACTTAAATAACAATGTACATAATTTGTAGGTGGGAAAAGTGAGCCAAGGGAAGGTTAAATTAACTCACTCAGGATCAGAGGGGGAATCAGTGAAAAATCAGGAATACGAAACAGGTCTGTATCCCACTCCTCGATGCAAACTGAGGGAATCTGTCCTTCTTCAATCTACAGAATACAAGTGTTATTGTAACTCTAAAAAGGTTTTCCAGAAGATTACTTGTCAGAACTAATTTAATTACTATGAACACTAAGTATTTGGTTTTAAACTACTAAGTAGACTCTATTGCATTGCTGCTTCCTAGTATCTCAAGACTCCTGATGGAAAAAGCAATCCTTGCTCATAATATAAACTACGCCTGGATCTGACTCAGTGACAATTGGGCACAACTGCGTGACTTCTCCGGAGATGACCACTAATTGGTCCTTCATGGCAGGTACTGCTGCCTCCAGGAATTTGCATTGCATCACACAGAAACTGAGAAATAATTACAGAATAGCTAAGGAGAGAGAGTGTTGCCGCAAGCAGTGCTTTGGTCTCTCCTCCTGGGCTGCGTCGTGCTCTCCTCCGGTGGAGTGGGGCTGGCAGGGGCACTTGCCCTGGCAGCACAGACCCCCAGCCCCTCCACTGCACGGTGGCACCACTGATGAGCTCACCCGTCCTCCTCTACCCCCCTTCTGGAGATTAACATTTTGCCGAATTGTATCTCTACCTGCTCCTTTGAAATTATCTGAATTGCAAAATAACAAAACTAAAGCAAAATAATTGCCATCCTTATTTTCTAGATTCCCTCTCACCCCCACCACCATTAACAGGGGTCATTCCTCAGCACCAAGCAAGGAGACAGGGTACAGCAGGAGGCAGATCTCTGCATGTGAAGGGGTGGCCCCTTCGATAGACAGTTTTCCACTAGATTTGTTCACAAAGCTTGCATATCACTGGGGGCAGCTTTGTGACATTCCTGGGGTATTTAACATTATCGATCTTTTTTGACAAATGAGTAATGTAACACGTTCATTACTATTAATCACCCTTTTTCTAATTCAGGTAAACAAGGGGTAGTTTGGTTCATGCTCAGCTAATACCTATTTTTGTAATTATTTTACAAGGATTCTGTTTAATGAAATTCAAATATATATTTATTTGGAAGAAAAATATTGATGCTTTTTTTGATTTTAGCAAAGTATTCCATAAAGGATCAACTTTCCTAGCTGTGCTATTAAAAAAAAAAACAAACATGCTATTATGCCTTAGAACTACATTTTAAAACTGGGTCTGCTAGTTTTGGCTCTATTAGCATAGAAGTCAACAGTTAGCTTCACAACAATGCTGAGTAGAGAGGAGTCACATTCCTGTCCCCTCACTTGCCTTTGGCAGCTGGGTTGTTATTAGACGTGATTAAAATCCCCATATGTTCCCATCACCAGAGCAGTCAGCTCATGGGCTGCCCAGTACATACACTGCTCCCAAAAGGTCCTGCTTTTCTCAGCAGGCATTTGCTGTGGGTGTGAGCTGAGAGGACCATGCAGAGACTGGCTGTGGCACTGGCTTCTGCCTTCCTCTCCACGGAGATGAAGAATCGCTGTTTCTCCTCCCTTTCCCCTACTCGCCAGCACCCTTATTCCCAGGTGTGCCAGCCACCCTGAAGGGGACAAAGAAGCATGAAGATTGCTGTTTTCCAAACATATCCTTTCTATTCTGATATATTTCAGTAACATTAGAAGTATCTCCTCATTATCTGCTCCAAATCTCTCTAGTTAGAAGTGTCAGGAGTTGGTAATTGTACTTCTCACGCTGCTGTTAGCTGGCTCCTTTGGAAACCCTTCATCTGCTTTGTTGTCTTTTACACCTCCTTTCAGTGGTGACTCCTGGCCTGTTCCCGCTGGCTTTTAAAGACAGTCTGATGGATTTTGAGCTGGGCTAGTTCTTTTTCACAGCGACTGTAGGCAGAACTGCTGCAAGTTGAAGCTCACCATTTCCAGCCCTGCTGTTGCCTGGCTCTTCCAGGATGTCTCATGCCTTTCTGCCGACATCGACAATGTTGCAAGACAAGCAGTATTTCCTATGAGCCTGCCTTTCTAGTGTCTGCAGCAACACTATTGTAAAATAGGACAAAGGTGATTCTGCGATTTTTCCCTGTTATTATTTTGATACTCTGATGCTATTCTGCATGTACTGTACTGACAGGCTCATCACAGAGAAATTTAAATAGAAATGTAAAGCACATTTATTTCTCCTAATGAACATACCAATGATGTTCTTGCAGTGATGACTCTGTTTCCTGAAACCAACAAACCCTGAAATAATATTGACAGGACCAATTGCTTGAAACTTAGTAGAAACAGTGGATATTGAAGATACAAGAAGTCACACTAATAGGAATCCTGTAAGGCAAATGACTCCACAGAGGATAAAAGGTATGAAAAAAGTTCATCTTGTGTTTTAAAAACACAGTTTCAAGAATTTATCATGCCATTTAAAAGACTGAATAGAGGTAAATATTGAGATTTTTAGGGAATAAAAAGGAACTCTTACTAAAATGTACCATTATGTAACTCAGAACAATCATTTCAGTTTTCAACAACAGTTTCAGCTTCCAATAATCACAACACATACTCCTAAGAATGTTTTTTTGTTAAAAGGTTCAACAAAATTCTCTCTTATGCCTTTGAACACAAAAAAAGGTGATATTGTCAACTGTTGTTCTTAGCCCTCTCGGGAATACATGAAAAGAGTGGTTGGTGGAAAGTGAATTTTAAAATTTATGTGCTCATTACTGACATAAAATCTGTTCAGTTACCTAGTTCTAGTATAAAATCCTGATTATGGTGGAATCACTGTAAAAAAATCCACTGTTAAACACAAACTCAGTTAGCTAAGATGTATATTAATAAACATGTGCCGTAGTCTTACATCATTTTCTGGTAAAAAGAAGATTTTTAGGGCACATAAAGAAGGTCTCCTCCACTGCCTAACCCCTCTCCACTATCTGATTTTTACACCACACAGATAGTGATATTAGAATGAGAAAAAGCAGCTTACTGCTACTTCTTGAGCCCTTGAGTGTCTGATGGCTGGTTCAGAGAGAAAGAAGTTTAAAAGCAAATTATTTCAGAGGAAAAGAGCTAATACATGATAACTCTGAAATGGATCAGCTAGTCAAGAGAGAAAACTCGGGCTTCACCAAGCTTCAGATACCTTTTACAAGACAATGTCAGGGCAATATAAGAGATATTGCCTTGAAAATTAAGCTAAAAAGAGAATGACTGAGTAGTAAATAATAGAAAATGTGGAAACTGAGGCAAGGTATAAAAGAACTTGGCATGTCAAACAGAATCGTCAGGGGCTGATAAAGAGTGATACAGAGAAACTGTCCCTGTCCCTGACAGTTGAACTGGTCCACACAGGTAGACTGGAAGAGATGGAGGCCACACAGCTCTTCTCCTTTTCCTGCTTTCTATTGTACCAGAGACACCAAATTTTGCTACTCATATTTGGTTAAGAAAACGACTGGAAATAAGAACCCCAAATCATGAAACTACCCTTAGAAAATGCTTTCATCTTGTGTCTGTTTTAACCCACAGCACTAAGGGTCACTTTAGTCCTTAGGCGCAAATGTGTAACTTCTCAAGAACAGAGTTAATCTAAGAGGATCATGTGGCTGGACAATACTTTGGCTTGTCCCACTTTTCAGACATGGCAAAATAAGGAAGAAGAGAACAGGTCTTTCTTTCACCTATGTTATAGCTGCCTGCTAATTAACAAAATAGTGAATAATTCCAGTCATTTTTTTAATATCTAGGTTGATGTAATTTCTTCGTCTAATATTATAATTGACTGCTTTTTCTATTGTCATTAATATCTGCTTATGACTGTAGACAGGTAAATAACTGCTACACATAATAATCACTTTCTTACATAAGTATCCTCTAGAGACCTTAATTTTATTTGCAACAGCTTTCTGTCTTTTCATGAAGCAAAGGAATATATAGATAGCATAAAACAATAGGGGAAATTCAGATATATGGCATCTCTGTTAAAACATTCCCTCATTGTCTTAGGTTGCCTGCTGGCTCCATTACAACCTCTCAAAAATAAGAAATCAAAGACTAGGGAAATGTTCTCAGCTTTGTAGTGTTCATAGTGGGCTCCTTTGCAGCTTCAGAGGAACTGCAACATTTTAGCAGGTCCTATTACTGACCTTCCCTATGTTTTTTGCAGTTGCAGCTTGAAGTTTGCTTGCTTTGATATAAATCATTGCAACATTGCATTACCATGGAACAAAATCATGTTACACACTCTAACAGAGGAAGCTGATAACCTGGGCTTTGGCTGATTATTATTCTTTGCCTTGATAAAGTACCTTGAAACTTGAAACTCCCCATCATAGGATCCTCAAGTCTGAATAGCTTATCATGTTATTATTTTTAAAATATTAACACACTGGTAACCATGATAGGATTGCCAGACTACAAACAAATTCTGTTTGGAAAAAAAGAAATAATTGAAAATTTTATATATTGACATGTTCTCCTGATATTCTTCTTGTTCCTTCTGTTTTTAATGCAGCTGAGCCAAAGGTTTCAGGGTTGTTTAGAAAGTGACTTGGAGAGATTCCTGGGGTCATGTGTATGTTCTTCAGTGCTTGTTTTCCTTATAGGCTGCTGCTCAACAGTGCATGGTTACTTCAACAGTTTGCAGTCTATTTATTTAATATTCCTGGAGAGAAAACTTCAAAAGAATAGGATTATGTGCCTGACATGTTTCCTCCACAGAGTACAACTCACTTTGGTATTATTGCAGCTACAACAGCCAGACTTTCAAACACAGATCTTGCTTATATGAATTTGTAATAATGATATGCAGCTTATGACAGCCTCTTTTTCAGATTTGCTTTTCGAAGCAGCTCTGTCCAAATTAAAATTGCAACCTGGATCAATTTCTGCAGGGAAATTTAAAAAAAAAAAAAAAAAAAAAAAAAGAATAAAGGAAGATTCCTTATACATAATCATTTATACTCCTTAAACTCACACCGTTGATTGCTGACCTCTGAGAGGTGCAGAAAGTACCTGTCCCCTGAGTAGATACCAGAGCCTAGACTTTGTCTATTGTGACTTGGTATTCAAATAGCAGATTATTTTTTTTTTCTTTCCCACACAATAATTCTCAGATGTGTTAACCGGTGAAGAGAGAAAATTAGATGTATTGTGTATCATGGAAAAAAGGCCTGGCACAGAGCAAAGACAGAGGATAAATGTTCAAGGGAGTAAAAAGATTCTTAAACATTTCCCTGATTTCTCTTTTGTTAGTTTATATTTGTGCCTGTGAAGACAAACTTTGCACTAGTTTCTGAGATGTTAAAACTTCTACATAGTGTAAGGAAGTTCAATTGAATAATAATCACAATGATTAGCTCTTTCCAGTGTGTTAAGAGTGATTCCAGATACTTGCAATCACCAGAACAACTTAACAGTCAGTATAATGAAATTTCTGAATTTTTAGACAGCATCTCTAGTAGGACAAGCGTACCCAAAGCTTGCTGTTACCCTAAAGTTCATTTAGGCACAGAGGGAGGTGCCACTGGAGAGAGCTTCCACAGCTTGAGCACAGGAACGCTATTGACCTTAAAAATCATAAGAAGTGGTTCTCCATTCTTGCAAGCAATCAGACTTTTACCTTCTACAGCTATTGACAAATGCTTTCACATAAGGTTTTGTGAAATGTAATAATGAGATTTCATAGTATTTCCTAAAATAATTTCCTCCAGATCACATGCATCTAATTGCAACTCTGCAGAAACTTCAGAACAAGATTATGTAGTTATTATTATCCATATTGCTGTCACACATGTGGGTCCATGTCATAGATCAGTGAGCCACTGTGCTTATCATTGTATGAGTCAAGGGAAAAGAAGACAATCTCATGAGAAAAAGCTCATACAATGGTCCTCCCCTGCTTAATGTTTTCAGCAGAAAAGTTTCAGTGTTCCAAATATCCAAATGACAAAAAAGTAAAAAGTTTTAAGCCAAATTCCAAATTCCACCCTCATGAATTCTCTTCCCCCCACATACCCCAAAACTCTAAGAGACATGAAAGGAGAATCCTTAGAAAACTTGGTAGGAGAAAACTCCTTCAGCAATTGTCTGGGAACATAAAATTCAAATGAGAAGAGGGAGACTCAGTTTAGATGAGTATAGTTTCCCACACAAATGTCACCACTTCGATGGGTGAAAACCTCGGGTCTCCAAGCAGATAGAGCAAGCATCAAAAGCCCAAGCTTTACTTGCTCCTGGGGCTGAGCTGTAGGGAACATCTACACATTACAAAATTGTTTTGATTTTCCCTTTCCCACTCCTCTGTAAGAGTACTTTGTTCATTCAGGCCAGCTCTGATCCTTTTTTCTCTTATTCCCTCTCCTCTTTTGGCTTCTGGGCATCTTTAATATGCACAACAAAGTGTCAGTTTCATTACCAGCAATCTGTATTCAAGGATATCAAATTTGTGTAAATTCCACAGCATTGCACAATGTTTCCATTTAACCTGAATGAAATTCAAGTGCAAATGAGGTGTTAGTCATTCATGAATAGAACCCTTAATGTGTAGACATGTTTTTGCTTTTTTTTTTTTTAAGGTGAATTTAGTGCTCAGCAAAAGGTGCCAAATTGACAATACTGAAAACTCTATGTCCTCTATGAATTCTTGTAAAAAAGGATGATGAGGAAGGCAAGCCACACTGCTGCATACAAGCCTGCTGATAACTAGCACTAGAGATGGAAAGATAATTCAAATATTGTGTTCCTTTAAGGTTTCACTTTCTGTAGAGGGAGTATTAGTCCCTACATGAATCTAGTGGGTTTTGTGACACAAAATTTCAGGCTATGGAAAAACTGAGAAATGCAGAGCTCCACATAATTTCACTTAAGGCACTTTATAATGAGATCTAATCCACTTTGAATACCTAGGGGTGAAATTCCCCCTCCTTTCCATAGATGGGGTTTTGTTATATACTCAGAACAGTCTCCAATTTGTTATTGTTAAACAAGTGATGTCATGCCTAACTAACTAAAATGACCAGAAGTGCTAGAAATAAGTATTGCAGAAAAGGCTGAAACAGTACTTTCATATTGAAACACCCAAGAACGCTTTTTAAACAAACACATAATCCTGGGATGTAAATGCCAGGTGACACCCAGCCACTTGATAGGTACTGGCTGGCCACAGAAGGAAAGATCTTTCACCCACTTGCTGAGTGTGGCAAATCCCATCTGTACTTTCTCTCCTGTAAAGCAGAGGCTGTAACTAGCCCTAGCTCAAAGTGTTTTGACATGTATGAAGAAAAGGATGTTGTTGTGGATTAACCCCAGCTGGCAACTAAGCACCACACAGCCGCTTGCTCACTCCCCTCACAGTGGGATAGGGGAGAGAACCAGAAGAGTAAAAGTGAGAAAACTCACGGATTGAGATAAAGACAGTTTAATAGGTAAAGCAAAAGTCTCACATGCAAGCAAAGCAAAACAAAGCATTAATTCACTACTTCCCACCAGTTGGCAGATGTTCAGCCATCTCCAGGAAAGCAGGGCAGAATATTATAATTCTGAAGATTTTCCCCGCTCCTTCTTCTTCCCCTAGCTTTATATGCTGAGCATGATGACCTATGTTATGGAATATCCCTTCTCAGTTGAGGTCAACTGTCGCAGGTGTGTCCCCTCCCAACTCCTTGTGCACCCCCAGCCTACTTGCTGGTGGAGTGGTGTCAGAAACAGAAAAGGCCTTGACTCTGTGTAAGCACTGTTCAGTGATAACGAAAACATTTCTGTATTATCAACACTGTTTTCAGCACAAATCCAAAATGTAGCCCCCTACCAGCTACTATGAAGAAAATTAACTCTATCCCAGACAAAACCAGCACAGTTGTACATAAGAACAACATATTTTCTCTGAATATCTTCTATACTACCTACACTCAGGCAAAACACAGTTTTGTATTTACAAAATATAAGATGAGGACAAGGACTGACTGCCAAGAATTGCAGGGGGACCTTACAAGGCTGCAGGGTTGGTCAATAAAATGGTAGACAAAATTTACTATGAAAAAAGAAAGATTGACACACATGGGAAAAAAATCTTAACCTCAAATATGAGTGAATAGGTTCTGAACTGTCAATTGTAATTCAACAATAAGAATATATAATAGATCCAAGGAAGAATTAGGTCAGTGCAGTGCTCATTATCAGTCAAAGCAGCAAATAAACTGTTATGATTTTTAGGAAGGAATAGAAATAAACTAGAAGCAAACACTGTGCCTTCAGATAAATCTATGATTCACTCATATTTTGGGTAGTTCTGCAGCTCTGGTCTTGTTTCAAAAAGGATATGGTCAAACCAGAAAAGGAGAAAAGGCCAACAATGATAATGCACATCTGCACAAAGAACTGGGTAAGTGAGGACATTTCAGCTTGAAAAAGACTACTGAGAGAGAACACACAAGTCTAACCACGAGCAGCCAGAAAAGAGTGAGAGGGCGTTGATTCCCTTGGCATCAGTTGTTCACTGACTCCCCCAGTATAGAAATGTAGGAGGCAATAAATAGCCAGTTAGAGAAGGAATGTTTGAACAAACCCGTGGAACTTGCTGCCAAAGGATGCCAGGGATGCACAGAGGTCGCAAGGGAAGACTAGGCAAATACACAGAGAAGATATTCTTTGAGATTTACTGCAAGAAACATCCAGCTCAGGAAACACCCTGAGCTGAAAACCATTGGAGGCTGAGGAGCACAAGCAGAAGCAATGTACTGCCTCGTCTGACTGGGCATCCATGGTCAGAGGCAGGACATTGGACTAGATGAATCTTAACCTGACCCAATAGGACTATTGCTATGTTCTTGTGTTGCTGTCTTTACCTCACAGCATGTAACTATAACTTTCCAATGGCTGAATGCAGTTAACATAAAGCTATAATCCAGGTAGCTTTGCTGGTACTGACTGCAATATCTGTCCATTCAACCCTACAGTGCCTCTTAAGTGAGTCTTGACACTTACCCACACCAAGTGTCTCATGGAAATACAAGCATATGCATCTGTGTGTGTGTATTGGGATGAGTAAGTGAGGGGTTACCCACAACTTCACCACCATGTAGCTATCACAAGTGATCTGACCCATTCCCATTTACTCTCATTACTGCTGTGGATTAGAATGAAGAGAGACAGGAAAAATTTCAGCACAAACCCAAATATGGACAAGCAACAACAGGAGGAGACTATGAAGAAAATAAAGTCTTCAGCAGCCTAAGCTGGCACAAAGTCTCAGTAAAAGATACAGCACCCCTGGAACAGTCATTCCGGGAACATCTATTTACAATCAACACAGCTTGCTACAAATGCAGTACTGCTGACTTTTATCATACACACCTATGGTGGTGCAAGCCTCACTTCAAAGTAAGACCATCATGTTACTCCAAAGATTTTTTTTTAAGATCTACATGGTTTTAAAATAAAACATGTATTAAACATTAAACTTTCACTTATTTTCTGGCTTGTTTTCTTCTTCCTAAGTGCTCCCTCCTTTAGATAACTCTAAGGGCTGTAGAGGGATAGATAGAGTAATTGTCATTTTAAAACAAACATTAAAATGAATATGGAGGTTCCCATCTTCCATACCTTGACACATTTGCTCACAGCTGCCGTGAAGTGCCTCATGAATTTGTACATCATCACCTTTGTACATCATGATGCTCCACAAGGATAAAGATGGTGCAAAACTGTACATAATGCCCTGGGACTCCTCCTGCTTCTGTGGACTGTGGAATGAGATAAGGAGGAATTATCACTGCCTTCTTAAGTTGCCAAAAACATATTTTTCATGCAGTGGTAAATAAACTCATGTAATTGCAGCAGTATGGTAACTGTCAGCCCTGCCAAGCAGTAAGCATTGCAGGACTGCACCCCACATTTGCATCATCTCCGATTTTTACTATTTTCCCCAGAGGTAGCTCAGTAAAACTGAACTTCATAGAAAGCTTAATAGAAGCTATATCCATATTAAAATGTTACAGTAAAAGTATATTTTATCAATTTACAGTTTCAGTTCTGTTGGTTTGAGAGGAATAGGACTGAGGTACTACATGCAGCATGAATAAGCATTAAAGTTTGGTTTTCTAAAAATCCTGAGCCTCCAAAATCACTTTGGAACCACCTGGCTTAGAAGCATTGCTGTTATTTTATCATTTCTACCTGTTGAGCTGAAATTGACAGGGGAAAAATGGAGGTGCCCAGTCTGCCTAACCAGTGGGCTTTGCTCCTTCTGCAGCACCAGCATGCTAATTCCTTCTGGGACTGAAGGCCTTATAATGTTGCCAAAAATTTAACCTCAAAAAATGCTATGTGCCAGCCTAGTTTTTAAAAGGATCTAAATAAACATTCACACCTCCCAAAAGATGAGGTAGACCAAATTAATAGTTAGTCTTTGTGACCAGGTTAAACCCTCCTCAGTTTAAAAATGGCAGGACTTTGTTTATACTTACTTATTTCACAACATTTTCACCCATCAGTCATCTCACTTTCTTGTACACCAGAATTTTTCCATTTCCAGCAGAGACTCTATCTGGAGCCTTGGCTGCTGCTCAGAATTAGTTCTTAAATTAGTTCCTGTCTGCTCCTCTTTTAAATTTTAGGTGAGGAAAGAGAGGTGATTCCAGTTAGTACTCAAGGCAAGAATAAAAACTTTGTGTGACCGTATAGAACTCTCACACAATTATCATAATCATACTTTCTAATTTTTTTTAATAAAACTAAAAATCCATATCTAAACAAAAGCTTTATTCCTCTATCAGAAATGAAACTTTATTCATAGTTATTAACCATTATAGCAGACATACTCCTTTTATAAATATCTATAAAGTAATGAGTCTTTCCTGGAATAAGATGCATATTAATTAGATCCTACAGCACTTGAGAGACTTTGGTTCAATTCCCACCAGTAAGGTCAGGAAATGCATCCACAGTAGTTAGCAGCTAGTTTCAAAATCTCAATGCACTGAGCACGATGGGGTCATTCAGTGGAGCAGGTACCCCAAGGGAAGGGTAAAACAAGAGCCAGAGATTATTTCACAGCACTGAACTGGTGCACTGCAGGAGTGACGGACTTTCCTTTCAGAGCAGAAAAGCTTGCCAGCATACTATCCTTGTTGTCCACTCTCATTATGAAGAGTGTAGCATGTGAAGCAATTAATTGGATGATATGGGCTGGAAAAAGCTAAGAAAATTGTGTGCATGTGTGTGTGTATATATGGAGGGAAACACTAATATAATATACCAGGACAACACTAACATATCCACACTAAAACAACCCTGCACAGTTAGATACAGGGTCATCTCCATAAGACATTGAAGCTCCAAGTGCTGAGCAGGGTAAAATAATGCAAAAAGCCTTCTGCCCACTTGAATTTTAAATTCAGGTGGTGATTCTCTATTATGGAAAGATGGATTAAATATCTCATCTCTGCCCATGGACTGCTAATAAACCAGGCACTAAACACTAGAAGACTTTACACAGAATATAGAATTTCCAGGGGAATGAGATTCTCTGAACACCTCCGTGGTATCAGGACAGGGTTTGTTTTTTAATATATATTTCTGTTATTCTATCAGTTGTGACAAAGCAAACAGATAGGAATATGCTCTGTAATCTTTGAATTTTGTTTTGTTTCCATTTTGAATTACAGCGCACACATGGAGCAAAGATAAAGTGTTCTTACAGTAGATTTTAGAAAGTTTTAAGAATCAATAACTTTTTTTTTTTAATGGAAGATAAAATTTTCCTGAGGAACTCATGGCTGCAAAGACTGGAGAGGAAAATGGCTTACAGCAGGAAAGAGGTTGAAAAGTAAAATTACTATTTATATCAATGGGAAAGATTTTCTGATAATTTTTCACTACATAAATAGTTGTCATAAAAAAAAAATTCCCAAGCCAATGAACACTGGCAGTGTTTAATAGTACAAAATATAGGCAAGAAATGACAGAGTTAGGGAGATACTTTTTTTTACTCCTATCATTGCCATACCACATTCTTTTTAAGGGTGATCCACTTGAACACATTTTCCCTGTCATAGATTAAAGAGGTAAGTCACTACAACATGTGCTTAGGCACAAGAACATAACAGCTCTTGATTATGCCAAGTCTTGGGTTGTGAATCACAGGGAAGATTTTGAATGTCCAGCAGCTAAATGTGTTAGCCATGACATTTCTGAAGTTCTACTTTTATATATGCACCAAAAAAAATCCCACTTCTTTATTCTTTTACCACAATATTTGTTTAATATTTGAAGCTTTGAAGCTACTACTATATACTGCAGCACATTCTTACAGCTACAGTTTTACAAGCTATACATATTATAGTTTTCAGAGCTAGACAATTGAAAATTCTTTGTCCAGGAATTTTTACTCTGAATGAGAAAATAATCTACAAGCAGTGTTCTTACATCTCCCATAACCTCTTTGCTGTTAAAAGGTGTGTTTAAAATTTTCTTCACAGGACAAAACACAATTCATATCTGGTTATTGTCCTAATGAAATCTCTTTCTCCTCTTTACAGAGCTCTTATCTGAGATGTTAAAATTTAACTCACTTGAGTTATAAATACTATGTGAATTAATAGTCAACACTGTTTAGAAGGTTTTTTAATTGGCCTACAGGGAGACTTTCTGTATATATTAACCAGATCATGTGTCTGAATTGCAACTAACTCACCTTTACATTTCCTTTGCACACATTAAATTCAAAACTGTTTAATATTTTCTTAGAAGTATTTGGGTTTATTGTTCACATTAGGAAATGACTGTTAGCAGTAAATGTAAAACAAGACTACTGATTGGTCCTCAGTGATGTCATACCAGTGCCATAATGCCCAATAAATAAATAGGTTTAGCTGTTCTTATTTTTATTTATAAATTCTGTTTCATAACAGCAGTAAGATGCTCCAGGCCATGCAGTTCTTGGGGATTATTGCACTTGTCAGGTGTTTAAAATCACTCAGTCCTCTGCCTGTGCCTTATAATACCACTGGAGGCATATAATCAACCAGAAATGCACTGCCTGGAGTGTCTTAATGCTTTATTATGACATATCTAACTTTCAAAATACATTATTTATTTGGAAGCTTGGAATTGTCATAATGATATCCAATCAGTGGCTGAGAAATATATGTGAAATCAGAACAAAACATCAGAAAGAGAAAGACAGAGGACAGAAAAAAAATGCAGGCTCATTAGTCATCCTAGGTCAAAACATGTCTGTGTACACCTATAGACACAGTTATGTGTGTATACAGTTAGTAGATGCATTTCCATTTGTGCATAGATTTGTACCTAGCGAGAATCACACAATATATACATTTATATGTCCATAACTGATTGTTGATATAAACCATGGACAGTCTGTATTGAGTTAAAATCCTAAATTAAAAAAAATAAGTGGGCTAAATAAATGTTAATAACTTAAACATTCTATTAAACAGGAATTTAGGACATTCTATACTTACTCAGATAAATCATTCCATATTTAAGAATCAACTTCTGTATTTCATGGAAAGGAAGGCTAGCTACATCAGTTGACATTACAAATTGCATTTCACATCATTATCATTACAATCGCTAAACTACACATATTACTCAGAACTGAATTTTAAAAGCAAAACAGAAGAAAACAATGCCATTTCCTAAAAAAACACAAAACTAACATATCAACTGTACAACAGCCAGAGAAATTCAATACTCTGGGGTTTAAATTTCTAAATTAAATACCAATTTGTAAATTATTATGTGGAAATAAGGAACTCTACTTAAGCAATTTTGCTAAATAACAGTGCAAACCCTGCAGGGGACCAAATTATCTTTTAGTGAGGGAATATGAAAAGTTTTTTGGAAAGGGGCCAGTTTTAGGTAGGGGGTGTTTAAAGCCTTGGGAGTTACTGTAGCAATAGAAAAGATTAATAATTTGCACATGTGAGACTCCTGGCAAGCAGGACGCAGCTGTAAAGAATTAACCCCTCCTGAGAGACATAAAAACATTGAGCAGCTGAGAAGAAAAGGGTGAGGGGAGAATGCAAAAGTATGCAGAGTACAGATGTCCTAGAAGAGAAAAATATGTAAAGTAGGGTTGGAGAATGTACAGAGACTTTATTATTATTTGGGGTGGAGGGGAGAGAGGGGATTTTCTTGACAAATTGGAGATATATGGGAAAAAATGAAATACCAGCAGAAGACAAAACTAATTTTCTATTACTGCCAGTAAGCGCAGCTAATCTGAATAAAAATCTGAAAGCCCACAAGTCCTTATTGAAAGGACAGTCTCAAAGTGATCTGGCCTAAAACTAGACCAAGGCGGCTTTGTTTTGGTGTTCATGCATGCCTGCCTCCGCTCTGCGTGCTGACTCCATCATTCTTGTATGCGGGCAGGGTGGTGAAATACAGAAGATGCTTGCTGAAGTGATCGGAGAGCAGGCTCTTGCACACACAGAAATCGAGCAAGCAAAGCAGATCTGGGGGAGAAACATTTTGTGATTGTGGGTCAGTAACTGTGGAGAAACCCAACTCCTGATATTTGTTCTTCCTGACTGCCTACCAGATTAATTTCTATTGTAAGGGTCCAATTTTGCAGCTGCTCAACAAGGCAGAACTGCACCCCTCCCCCAGCCAAATTCCATAGGGCTGGTGCATGGGCAATAGCATGGTAGCACCCTAACTTGGATGATAACTCTTTTATAGTCTGTTAGAAAGCCAAAGCAATCCAATTTTTTAGACTATTACTCTTCAAAGGAGAAATTAGGCTTTAGAGAGGTGAAATATGTAAACCTTCTGATTATCTTCAGTTGCTATTGTTTTTTCCTCTTTGGAAAAACAAATTGGTAAAGAGAATGTTCAAAGTGATCATTAACAGAGAGAAACAATGGAGATGTTTATTCAGATTAAATCACAGACAGCAGCATCCTTTTCCATGAAAAGAAAGAATCGGTCTTGAAAGTAACACATCTTTAAATGTTACATGGATTATCTAGAATCCAGATGACGGATTTCTTCCCCCCTCCCCCCCGTTTTAATAAGAAGAAACATAAATAGATTGCTTTCCAGAAATAAACATAAATAGATTGTGTTTAGATTTAATAACAAGCCCCAAACTCTTACATGAGCTAAAGCAGATTCTATTATAAAAAGAGAAAACTAAAAAGAATATACTTTTAACATAGTAACTGTTTCAGCAGAGTACTTTTCAAGTAAGTACATTCAAAAGAGCCTTTGTAGACCTCAGGCGAATATGAGCAATAAGTTCAGGAGATGAATATGGCTCCTTGCTTACCGTGCTTGTTCTCCAACAAATAGAGTGTATTACAACTGCTCAAGTGTTTAATGGTCCCTCAGATTTCACAACTCTGTCCTCTCCCTCTTCTCCTCCCACAACTCCAATCATGCATTAATGCACCTTCAACAGATCCTCCCGATTCCATTCTCTCTACATTTTCCTGTGTGGTTCCCACAGGATTTGATGCACGCTCTCCATCACTCCTCTCCAAAACCATCCCTGTGTGGAGAAGCCCATCAGAACACAAACTCAGGCTTTGCTGCTCTGCAAGTGTCACAGCTCTACTGCTCTGCTCCAGACTTGTCTCTTGCTATTCACTCTAAAATCTCAGTCTTCTCATTAAGTCGCAGTTCAAAAAACCATTTGCGCTGTCACAAGGCAGGACCTCTGCTGACTCAGGCAGTGCTGTACTTTTCTCACTCTTGGCAATTCCTTTCTTCCTCTTCTCCTGGGCACAGGAAAGCATGCAGACAGTCAAATGCTGGATCAAAGATTGATTTGGGCCAAGAACTGAAGCTGTTTAGTTAGGCAACAGGGAAAGGCAGAGCACACAGCTACAGGAAGCGCTTTGGAACCAGTGCTGGCTGCATCAGTGTAAAACATGTATGGAACTGCAGCGCAACACATCTATACACAGTAAATTTTAATCCACTCCCATAAATAATCTGTTTTCTCTGATGTTCTAGTCCACAGGGTGACCTTGCCACTCATACCAATTAGGTGGGCACTAGCTCACACCAAGACTTTAGTATTGAAGCTTACACTGAGGTCTGTCAGGTTCCTTTTATGTATCGCATCTTAAGTATGGTCTTTTATCCCCATATATTTAGCAATGCATGTAAAACTTCATCTTAATCACTGCACCTGGTCTTTCTGTGGTGGAAGCAAATGTGACATATTCTGCTTTCTGAAGAAGGATATTGTAGAGATACTAATTCCCCACATCGCCTTTTCCTTCCCTCCCTCCAGTAACTTCTCTGACACAAAAAAGTCAAAGCAACTTGCTTGTATTGCCTTCACCTTTGTTAATGCTAAGTCCTTCACAAGTACACCTCCAACATATCAACGGCAACTCCAGTCACAGATCCCTCTTCTTTTTTCCAAGATATCCTTTTGTTCAGTGCCAGCTGACTGAAAGTGCCATACAGCTCCCCTGTCTTTTGCTTGCAAATACTTCCATAAACCTCACCCTTCCTTGGCATCATGTCCATATGCCAGTTGGTGGGTTGAGGTCACTACCTGTCATGCTGATTACCATCCAGTCTTTATGATTTACACTGTTCATGATCTGTAGGTTCTTTGGGACAGGACCATTTTGGTTTGTGTTTATATGAATAACAGTATAAGCTAAGTTATTGGGGCTGCTACAGGCACAATTTATGCAATGTAGATACAGAAAATTGCAACTTGGCTGTAAGTTTTTGTGACACAAAAACCCTATAGTTCAGCTTGGTCAACAGGCATTGAACAACGACCATCTTTGCACAGTCCCCACCCTTGCTACAAGATTATGTATTAGGCTCTAAACAGATGTCCACAAACTATTCTAAAAGACTAATATGTTTTGGGCTCCTTTACTTTAAACATAGATATTAGCCAGGATACTTCCAGTAGCTTCTGTTTGTAGGAAAAAAAAAAAAAAAAAAATCATATAAACATTTTGAAACTGAAACTTTTTTTCAACTATGCAAGTCAATATCATTACCACTGTAAACTAAGAAACAAGAAATACTCAACAGATATCAACCCAGACCTTGGTTTTACAGTGTATCTATTTAAAACATGCTGAGTATTTTATATCCGTTCTATTGACTAGAGATTTATCAACCAAGGCACATAGTGTATACTCTAAAATACATGCACACGCGCATACATACATGTCAGCAAAATTGACGGTCAGCCTTTACTACAAGTAACAGTGATGCTTTCAGTTGTAAGTCTCTATTTAATTTTATTACTTAAGCAGACTTCTACCAAGGGATCTGAAGTTTCTCAAGTCTGATAACATTTTAGTCACATATTTTAGAAGGTTTCAACTAAAATAATTAACTTCCTGGGAACAGGTATCCTTGCTTAAATTGAATTTATCAAATGTTTGAAACTCAAAAAAGTCCTCTGTCCTCTAGATCAGAAATTGGTGTGCAGGCGAGCTTGTACTCAAAGGTGAGGGAAGGGGGGGAACTCCCTGGCAGAGGCCCAGAGATAGACAAGTCACACACTAAAAATTATAGTTTTCCTCTGACATATTCAGAAGGGCTTTTAAGAGACTGGCAACTTTTAAGAGACTGGTGCCTACTTAAATGAGAAGACTTCCAGCTCCACTGTCACTTCTCAGGACTGGATAGGATGTGGCTCCACACAAGTCATACTTGTTTTCAGATCTCCTACCAGAGGGGATGGGGAACAGGAGACAGTGAGAAGTCCCACCAAACAGTGGTCACAGCTTCTTCTGGCCTGAAGGAAGGTGCCCAGATGTTGGAAATGGGACCAGTGCAATAATTCCTTGCCTTTTATAGTCCTTCATGTAAGGTCAGCAAAAACAAAAGTAACATTCTTTATTTGAGAGATCTCATGGCTCAGAGTTTGCCCAGAAACTCCTCTGGGAGAAGCATAAGGAAGTGCTTCTGACATCCTGCTGCAATGATGATTTATATTACATACCTGTAGTCATCTCCTCAAAACCATTTCTGGGCACTCCAGTTAGAAAGATGGGAGGAAATTTTGGACACATCCGGTATTTAGTATTTCCTTTGGGATGTTTGTCATGTGGAAGGACCTGATGCCCTGGGAAACCTTCTTCTACCCATGGTGATAACAAACAGAAATTACTCTCCAGGATCCTTCCTTGCAGAGACCCAGGATGCCACATGCCAGAGGACTCAGTGGAGTTAGCCTGGACGCAGGCTGCAGGGGATGAGGCAGGGGATGATGCAGGCCCCTCTGGTCACAGGCATAGGAGGCTTCTGTTTGGATGACCAAGAAGAAAGTAATTGAAGAAAGCATTTCCTGGAGCAGGTAGAGGAAGCTGCAGAGGTTAGGCAATGAAGCATTTTCTCCTCACCCCATTAGGAGTAACATGTCATTCTTACTACTGTGATGTTTTAAATTTTTTCTCAGAGGCTGATGTAAGGACAGACAGAAATGCCTAGCTGGGAATTACTAACGGATAGGTGCCTTAAATAAATACTAACTCAATTCTTCACCTAGTAAATATAAATAAAATTCACAACTAGCAACTGCAGAGATACCAATGGAGTAGTTAACTCAGTAACCCAGCATGTCCTCCTAACCTCCAACAATCACCCAAAAACTTCCTAAACAAAAAATCCACAAAGATTTCTAACAATTTCTATGAGACCTTTTTTCTTCTATGAATTTATGAATTCTCTATTTTGTCCTCTGTACATTCCATAACAGTGAGATGTAATACCACACCTTTTGTAAAAAGGTAGTGCTCTATGCTTTGCTTGTTTCAACTCTATGCTCTAACAATTTCCTTGTGTGCACCCTGTGAACAAACCCCAGTTTATGCCCCTCTTGGCCAAATTTACTAAATTTCTCATGATGAAGCACATTCTACAGACTTCAAATGAATTCTGAATGTTTTTCAGAACTCTTGATTTTTCAGCGTCATCTTCAAATCACAAAAAAATATAGCTGAACACAATGGTCTATTTTTAGGTTTTACCTGCATCTTAATTTCCTGGTGTTGTCAGAAAGGGATGTGCAGATATTGCAGACAGAATTCCTGCCACACAATAATTTTGGCTAGTAATAAGTTAAAGAATTTCTCTAGCGATAATTTAACTCTGAAGGCAGATTATACATATTTATATATATATGTATGTATGTATACAAACTGTGTAGCTCCTATTGTTATATCGACATCTAGGGTACCATTGTAGCTACACAGCTTCTATCAATTAACACCAAAATCTCTTTACAATGTGAATACCATTCATATTTCAGATTTATGGCAGAAAAAAAGCAATTTAGATAATAGTGAATTTCAAACAATCTGTGCCACAAGATACAATAACATGATAACCACCATGACTGTAGGAAAGAAAATAACCCTTTTTCTGCTCAACGTTCACCCAAACAATTCAGATCTTGCAATAATGCTATATTAAAACACTAAACCACTACACAAACATGCCTCATCTTATCCATTTACAAAACTGGGACCCAAACCACTACATTTTGTTATCAGACTGTCCAACAGAAAACTGCAAATTAAGTATCTTTGAAACTGCTCAGTCAGATAGTATAAAGGTGCTATGCTTGCAAAGGTTTCCAGATAGACATTTTAATTGCATTAAGTTGTGACTAAGAAATGAGGCTGCTCCTGCAGTGAATACATTATGTAAATATAAACCATTTAAAGATAAAATTATAAAAATTAATGGAAATAAAGAAATTTTTAATTTGCACCTAGGAATGGTCCCTTTTACAACTATGTAATAAAAGACTCATTTAAAAATATAAAAATAACAAAACACTTGGGAAACAAGTAAAAAAACGTGTAAGGAACAATTTAACACCCTCTAGAAGATGAAACCAGGCCATACACTAAAGATAAGTGAGTGAAGAAATACTGTCTTCGCAAAGATGAATATAAGCATATGCTGAAGTCTTTCTTGGAACAGGGTCTGGAGGCCCTAACACTTATCTGTTTGCAATTCTGATTTATTGTAAGTCATTTCTGAATAAAATCTGCCTGGATATTTCAAGAAAATAAACAAAAAAATAGGAAACAAATGTCAGTTTCTGTCAATGCAAAAAAGGAATTAATAGCAATATGAGGCCCAGAGTGTAATTTAATGGACAGTAATTAGTTTCTATTGATACACATTTTTTAATAAAAGCTGTAAGAGTTGTTTGTTGAAAGAGAGATACTTTACACTTCATATCTGAAATCCATTTCCTGCCAGTGCATTTTCTCCCTGTAACACTGTGGGAAATGTTCTGTGAAACATCCTCTCTCTTTAAACCTTGATAAAATTCTTGACTATGTCAAATGTAATAAGTTTTAGACAAATGACTGTCATCTCCTTGAGCTGAAAAGTTTGAAGAAAACACAGCAAGTGTGTTTATTTGCATTAAACACACGCATCAGTGTGGTGTGTGTGAGGAGCTCTAGTATGGCTATTTTACAGCCACTGTAAGAGATTTTTTTTTCTATGTCGTGTTAAAAGGCTACAAACCTTGGTGTTGTCTGTCTTATGCAATCTAACTTGTTCTAATTATACTACAAAGGATTCTTTTGACTTAGTAACTTCTTCAAGTCACTCTTTTCAAAAGACATATGGAAAAAACCCCTCCCATGATTATTAAGAATGTAGCTGGTATGGAGAAAGTCTCTGAGTAGGAAGGGAAAAATTTCTTTCAGCCCATAGAGACAGACCTTAATTTTATAGTGGTTGGTAGTACTTAGTTTCATTTTCTTAAATGTTCTAGCTGTTGAACAAAGAAATAATTTGAAAAGGAAATAGCATCTACAGTATTTGAACTTGCCTTTAGCATAAAATGTTTTAATGTTTTGAGTCTATCTGTCTTTGACAACTGAAACAGACTACTGAATACTGGTAAGAGTTCACTTTGTAATAGAAAACTAGTCACTCACTGTGATCACTGTGTCTTTTTAGTATGCAGCCCAGAGGATTCAGAAAAAGATTACATTTACAATAATTAACATATATGTAAATGGAGATCATGGCTATGAATGATAAATTTTCATAGCAATTTAAACCTTGTTCAAATTAATCAACCATACAGACACTTGATTAATGAAAGGCAGCGTCACTTTAAAATGCAACATGTTAATATATATTACTGTTATCGCTGATCAAAGAATCTTTAAACATAAACCAATTAAAACAAAGTTCAATCTACATTTTTTACTGGTTTAACTCCTGCAGAATTATAAGAATATTATAAAAATTTATGTATTTTATTCTCCTTCATATCTATTTACTAAATTAACTGTAGTACAGAATCACACAAGCAATTCTGCTACTTCATTAATATGATTGGATCTGAAAACTACCAGATTAGTTTTTCAATCTAAACATATACATAATGGCTGATTGCAAAGTGGACAAAATGCATCCAATTTTGTTCTTCATTTGTAAAACCAGCAACTTGTATCTCATCCCTCCTATTTTCAATTCAATCACCAACAGACCAGTCACCTGAGAAGTCTGAGTGACTGGTAGCAAGGGAGCTGTTTAGGAAGACTGTCTTTGTGGCACCTTCCCAACAACACCTATCTTCTAAGAATAGCAAGGCTGGAGAGTTTTATGACAATGCTAGATTTCTGCAGAGGTCATCCCAAGTGTCTAAATAGGTTTTGCTTGTTTCAATTCTGGACTTATATAACAATGTCTACACTGTCTTACAACTCTGCTTCAATTAACTGGAAAATTTTAAGTGTATTTTTCATAAATATAACTATATACTGGCAATTTTTGTAATTCTTATTGAAAAGAGTTGCAAGCTGTACAATGCTGCTCACTTTACCTCATGATCAGGAATTGTAGCCTTAATGAAGACTTAGATGCTATGGTCATGAGCAGAGAATTTATGTCAGGAGGAGAGTTAAAATTACTAGCTGAACATTGTTTTTTTATTCAAAAGCTGTTTAAAATGTGTCTTTAGCACACATTACGTATCAGCAATTTGTATGTTCAAATAATGAATTTTTCAGTAAGAAGTAGTATTGGAACAAGAGTAAGAGATACTAAAATCAAAGTAAAATCATTAGTTTTACAAAAGAAACAAAGACAATACACTGTTGAATTTGGAAAATAGATGCAGCTGGACATATATATAAAGTATCCATGTCTTTGCGGGAGCCCATACGTATGTGCCTGCTACTCTGATTTCAATATTAGGAACATGCAACAAAATCTGTTTACTAATTACAGGGACTATAATAATCGACCTGTCCCCTTCCTCTGTGGCAAAATGAGTGTCTGGTGGTAAGTACAGTCCTTGGGAGAAAAAAATACCTATTGAGATGACCTTGAAAGGTAACTTCCAACCCAAATCATTCTATGATTCTGTATCTTCCAGGCATACACACACACAAAAAAATAGTGCATTTTTTATTCCTGCAGGCAATCTTGTAGAGGCGCAGCCTACACTACTGACTATGACAATATTCAGTGTGCAGAGTCCCACGGGAGATAACATTTATCTTTACATTTACATTTTTCCAGAAATCTGTCCACAAATCCATCAGTCCGTTGTAGCACTTCAAACCACTGAAGAACTTCAAATACAGTAATCTCTTTAAAGAATCCTCTGTAAAGACTCAAACTGGCCCAACTACAGAGAACCTCCTAAAATTACATGAGCTGAAGCAGCTAGTGGCTTCAGCCAGCTCTGGACCAGATCAGAGCTTCTGGACCACGTAACTCATCCAATATGTAAATCTTATTGAAGACTCAGACCACATTTGCTTTTCTCTACTCTTCTGGGCTACATCTAAGTGGCCTTGAAACCAGCCAAGGTCAGTTTTGCCAATTATTGATTTGTTGACATGCCTTTTGTGTTGGTCCTGTGGCACCTCAATTTCTGCTTTTGCAAGAAAACCCTCATCTGTATCCTGCATCCAATGAGGCTTTTACATGCTGTATGGGCAGACCTTCAAACACTATTCCTCATCCACAAGTCGTTGTCTATCCCCTCTGACTTTGTGTACATCAGCCAGCCAGCTCTGGGCAACCTTCCTAGAAAAGCCCAGGCAATGCCTACTGCAAGAGCCATTTGTATTTGTAGTCAAGCTACCTACAAGCAAAATGCCAATGGCAACAGGAGCCCTAAACTCTAAAATAAGTGCAGAAAAAAAGTGGGTGCAAACATACAATTGTGCCTACAGGAAACAGGAGCTCCACTGCCTTCAGGTTCTCTGTGGTGGAGGTGGGGGGAAATCAGCATGTTAACATGTGCCTTGTAATATGTAAGATGTGCATTAATTTTTATATTCACATTTTCTATAAATTTTTTACTTAGCTTTTAATTTTTTTTTTTTTATACTGCAGTTTTCTACATATCCAGGTGTTTGAGAGGTTGGAGGAAAGTTTGTAAATGCTTTGCACAGCTGAGCTACAGAGTCTGAAGAGACTGAGAGTGAACCTGCAACTGTTTCATCTGACTTCTGACTTGGCCAACTTGTCCCTCTGAAAGTGCTGCAGGATGTATAGCTAAGGACAGCTTTTAGGTTTTGGAAAAGCTCCAGATCTGCTTCTGCTCACTTCTTTTCATAGAGTGAAAAGTAAGGATGTCTATGCTTCAGCTGGACATCTGTTCTAGAATTCTCTTAAATATTTTAAGATAACAATATCCTAGAAATTTTAAACTGCCTTTGATTTTCCCCACCTAGTTATATATTGACCTTGTACTCCCTCAGTCACTTCTTTATCTACAATGTAGTTGTGAACTCTTTCACTAATATCTTACTTAGCTATTTGATTTGGAAAGGGAGTGCTTGGCTGGCAGCTGGGTTGGGTTATCTTATATGTTGTTTTAAGTTGGATATCTGTGTTCTTGCAATCTATGAGTGATTTTGTACAAACTTGTTTTCTCCCTAGAAGTGCCAATACAGGCTACTGAAGAGGGAGGAGAAAATGTTTGTTTGTTTGAGGGAAGTGGGACAGGTAACAGAGGGAATTTTTATTTCCCTCTTCACAGCACAAAATACACTCAGCTTTTAAGGTATAGGTGTGTGTTTTTGTTGGCTTGTATTTTTTAAGCATGGCAGTAGTCTAACAAACAAAGATCTATTAACTCTATTTTTTTCCTTTTTTTTTTTTTTTTTTCCTTTTCTATCAGATTTCAACTTGCTTACTAGTTGGGAAGCCATAGTTTTTGGTAGCTGAAAAATACAGCTACAACTCAGTATCAATCTTCTTTTGATGGAAGCCAATAGTGTCTATGGACTATTTTGACACTTGACTACCTGTCACCTAACATTATTGTATTGGTATCCAGTCTCACTAACTCCTGACATAGCTGCAACCACTTTTAATGAAGGAGATTTTGAAACAGAAATATTGACAACTCATACAAAACTAGCCTAAACCATGAAATGACGGCATTGACAACATCCTGACTGAGTGCTACAGAGGTGTTAGAAACATACATTTTTAATCTCTCCTTAAGAGTAAAATATAAGCTCAAAAAATTGTTCTCAACAAAATTGGGAATATGTGTTGACATCTCAGGATCAACTTTTAGTGGATATAGAAAGGTAGGGTCACTGGTCAAGCAGATATTTTTCTCCCATGCACCTGCATTGGAAAGTCAACAGGAGATTTCTCAGCCTAGTTTTTCATTTCTTTTCTTAAGCTGAGAAAATGATTTGTAACTCAGCCCTTCCCATTGTATTTCTGCATCCGAATGCCAAAAATTGGACATGTATTTTCCCAACTGGTTTCTTATTGCATTAGACAATGCTGTACTACCTTACTCAACTGAATATTGATAGTTCTTACTGCACTTGTATTTGCCCATTTTGTGAACATTTGGTGAAGTTACTCTCCAGGTGTTGAGCTCTGCTACATGAAGACCCAAATTCAGTGTCTTTTACTAAAGTTCAATCTTTACAATAAACTTTAAAGGACGTTTTCATTAGATTCCAGGGTAAAATCACATGAGTAGAGAGAGATACAAATTTAATAGATGTAAGCCTTACTTCTCACAAGCTGAAATAGTAAATACACTGGTCACTAAACGGATTCTGCCAGAAGGAAAACTCATTCTGCTTTCGAATGTCTACATAAGGAAAAAACTGCTATAGAAACTACCTAGCTCGAGGACACCATTGACTGTATAAAACAAATCCCTCTCACACAGGTTTCTTCAGCTCTGTTTACATTAATTTTATCTCCCCCTCCAAGGACCAAGATTGTGGGCTGAAAGAGAATTATACAAGGTGAGTAGTTTTAATTTTGAGTGCTGAATGAAACATGTGCTTCTTAAAATCCTATATTACCTCACGTCCCATGAACTCTTAAATTTAAAAGTTCTAAGCACATAAAAATAAATCCATTCATTCCCCGAGAAAAACAGTACTAGCTGTTAAAGTAACCAATGGATTTTACCCACTGACACAAGTACACCAGCAATGAAAGCTGGCTCTTTGCCTCAGCCTTCTTGGGTAGGTTCTCCACCTCAGTCTTTTGTGTGTTAGCAAAGAGTCTTCTCACTCTCCATAAAGCTGAGTCCTAAAGCAGATGGTATTTCCATGAAGGACTCTTCCTTGTTGAATCTGTAATCTTCCTCACAGAAGTTCTGAGTTAAACATAAAACCAATAGACATTATTCTGCCTGCAGCAGAAATGCAGAGTTCAAACAGATTTGTTGAAATGTATTTAAGCATTTTGGTAAGATATTTTAGAACATACTAACGCACATGTGTTAGCACAAAACCAGCCAATTAGAGTAAAACATTCTGGATGTTTTATTCCTGTTAACCCAAACATCAACAAGCAATGTATTCTGGGTTACTGTTGAGATGTCAACATTCTTAGGTTTCTATTTTAAGAGCTGAAGGAAAACAATGCTGCCTAAAAATTTAGATTACAGGATAACCCCAACTATAGTAGTTCAAAATTGGAAATGTTGTATTTGAAAATATATAAGAAATTGTTTTCTGTGAAATATGTTACTGGGGAATGCATGTAAATATTTTTTTTTCTGACTTTTAAAAAGAAAAAACATTTTCTAAATGTTAAAGGCCAGAGCTGTGTTTTTATATTTATGATTAAAAAATCTTGAATTTAGGAAAACTTAAAATTTGGTCAGGTATAAAAAGTCTGATTAATTTTATTGTATGTTATTCATAAGTAAAAATACCTCTTAGAGTCTTTGCAATCCTAGAGAATTTTTCCTCTCCCCAAACTTGTCTAAAAGCAACATTTTCAAATGCTATCCTTTATTATATTGACCCACAGCAATGCTGTGATAATTTTATTTATTTATCCATTTAGGATCCTGATATGTATGCCTATGGTTATGTATTTATGACTACCATCTTGAAGGCAGAAAAGGAGCACGTATGTCAGCCTCCCCAGCCCTATGGCACCTGGGGAAAAGGGAGCAGGGTTTGCGTTGGGGTTTTCTCTCAGGCACTCCAGCCCAGCGCAGCCATGGGCAGCAGAGCCCAGGCACCATGTGGCCAACTTAGCCAAGTAGCCAGAAACAGAGTTACTGACATATAGTGCTAGTTGAAAAAATCTGCTAGGTCTGTAAACCGGTGTATTTTACAAAGGAGGCTGAGACAGTGGTAAGGAGTTGCGAGCTCCTGAGGAGTGCAATGAGGAGGGGAGCAATTGGGGTTTTGTATCCCTGGTAGGCAGCCAGAGAGAGGTACACACAACACAATTATATTAGTTTAGGATCAGAATCAAGCTTTTGATTCCAACAGAAAGGCTGGAGGATTATTAAAAATGCTGTTTAATTGCTGTGACTATCTCCTCTGTTAAAGTATTAGACCTCTTGTTTCTCATTCATTATGGAACAAAAGACTAAGTTTTTAAAACAATCCTTTGTCACTGAGACCTATAAGATAAACTGCTGCCCTACTCCTTTCCTATTGCGGCAAAAAAAAATTAAAATATTCTCATCCAATTTACTAGAAAGGTGATCTTGTTGAAATATGGTTTGGGAGCATCTATGCTTGACACTCCTCTTTGCCACTTCTTCCTCACCAACTCCAATCCTGTTTTCTTTAATCAGATCAGAATCAGAAGTCATTCAGATTCAACCCATAGCTCCTCCAACAGCTAAAAATGTTAGTTATATTCACAGAATAAATTAAAAAATAAAATATATACCATTGGGAAGGTTAAAACCTACGGTTCTCATGTGCATAACCTCTCTCAGTTTCTCTCCATGGTGGCACCAATACCTTTGATTAAGAAGCTGGAATTTCTGGTGCTGTGTTATCCCTGTCTGCTGCAAAAGACTTTTACCACAAAGGTGCTTTCATGATCACTGCCATTAGTGGAACTGCAAAGTGTCAGAAAATGTGGAAAAAGTTTTTGTTTGTTTGTTTGTTTCTGAGGAAGAAAAGAAAAAAAAACAAACAACAAACCAAACACCACACCAAAACTTACTCTAGACAAATCTTTAGTTATTCTTACAATGTATAACAGGGCCCAGTCTGAACTCATATCTCAATAGATTACAATCCACAGCATCTCACATTTGGCAAAAGTGCCAGTTCCTCAGATCTACAAAGAACAATATGCACTTAAGTCCATACTCACCTCAATCAGTCTGTGTCTGCACATTCTGTGGGGGATTTAGAGGATGCACAGGTCATTGTATCAGAGAACTGAAGTTACAGTGTGTGTGTATATAGATATATATATATATCTCTATATTACAGTATATTATGCTGAGCTTCACCTGGACTGGACACACATGAAAGAGAATTCAGCTGCCACAGTTCCCTTTGTATCTCCATTTTTCAAATTCTGAAAACAAGCTAAGAAGGAGAAAAGGGACTCAACTTTTTTAAACCCATAAAATCTACTGGATAAAGATATAATCACAGTTTGAATCAAGGTATGAACTGTATTATCAACAAATTACGGACACTTTTAAACTATATATTCTAAATGCAACGTTTCATGTTCTTCAAAAATTTGTTTCCATCTACATTAATTGCATTACAGTGATTTAATGAAATGTTTTGTTAAATTGTTAGAATAGGTAATATCCATACAAAAAGAAGAGAACAAAATCTGGCACCTGGCAAGGTTTTAAGCAAAAAGCTTACTGTTAGGTATTTTGTATTGGATTTGTATAAAGGACTCAAGCAGACGTAAAACACAAATAAGAAAAAAAAAATCCCATAACAAAGAAAAAATTATAGAGTAGGATTTATCAGCCATTCAGGTTTGCACTTCAATAAAACAGCCAATCTTGGTTTTGTGTGGAAGCGATTTTGAATTTAAAAGTGGTATCTGTACTAGATAGATATCAGATGCAACATTGCACTGAAGATCATCTTATTTTTCTAAAGATTTAGGCAAGCATGATCATTTTACACCAGATCATCACACCATATAGGCATGTGTTGTGCCTACCTCAGTCAAAACTTGCTGACTACAGAAGTTTTACTTGACTTCAAGGTATGGTGTGAGGTCTAGAGATTGATTCTTGGAAGCACTGAAAGCCACCAGCTCCAATTACTTCTATGAGAATTGCAGACAAAAAGCTAAACCTACACTCAGGGACCAGAGTAAAAATTAAGTTGTTCATAGTAAACCCCAGTTTATTAAAACTATTAAAGTATCTACAGATAAATTTCCAACAGCAATTGGGTGTCTTCTCTCTGAATTGAAAAGATCTTCTTCTCCAGGAAAGCTGATCCTGTGGATGTGTCATGAACTTTTTCACAGATATACACAAACTATTTCGATTTTCATTTTTGCAGGCTGATAAACCAGAAAGCTGGTGGTTTTAGCTGGAGTGCCATGCTTACATTAATGGAGGTGAAGAGCCAGACCCTGTCTTCGAGGAAATGCATTTGTGAGAAGGTGAGCAGCTGTGGTAAGAACTTTGTAAATTCTGGATTAATTCTCTCAGCTCTTCGTTTTACTAGTTCAAGAGAAATGGCATCACTTGTGTACACATATTTAACATTCTCTCAATAATTACAACAAACAGAGCAAGGGCTGGTTTACACAACTTTGTTTAGTAGTGGCATGAGCTACACCATTAGCCACGTGGTGAACGGTTTCCACCAGACAGCTGCAGCAAAAGTGACCCTTTTCACTTACTTTTTGTATAAGATCTCACCATCCTTAATATGTTTATTCAGATTTATTTTTTTTAATTTTACCTGCTACCCTGTTGGTTACCTCCACACATTTTAGCTTGACTTTTTATTGTCAAGCAGTTTTATGTGAGAATTAATTTTGACATATGCTTGTATGGTATCTACCACCAAGCCAGAGGAAAGCGTAAGATGCTCTTTTGCTTTGTGGTCTCCAGATGGTTGAGGCTGAAAAGTTCTCTGGGTTGAAGAATTCTAGAGAATGAAGTGACCTCTGCCCTCTCCTAAAATACTATTTTCCTATCTCTTAAATTACCCACGCTGGTATGACTAATGTAGCTCAGTGGTGATACTGAACAAAGTATCATAGAATCATAGAATGGTTTGAGTTGGAAGGGACCTTAAAGATCATCTAGTTCCAACCCCCTTGCCATGAGCAGGGACACCTTCCACTAGATCAGGTTGATCAAAGCCTCATCCAGCCTGGCCTTAAACACTTCCAGGGAGGGGGCATCCACAACTTCTCTGGGCAACATGCTCCAGTGTCTGACCACCCTCACAGGGAAGAATTTCTTCCTAATATCTAATCTAAACCTACCCTCTTCCAGCTTAAACCCATTTCCCCTTGTTCTATCATTAACTGCCCTTATAAAAAGTCCCTCCCCAGCTTTCTTGTAGCCCCTTCAGATACTGGAAGGTCATTATAAGATCTCCCCACAGCCTTCTCTTTTCC
>NW_010290711.1:0-2153 GCF_000700745.2 Antrostomus carolinensis | reverse complement strand
ATACTATATTAACTAAAAAATATGCAAATCACCAAGAAGGGGCCTGCCAACCACCTGACTACAGAAACACCAGCAGCTGCGCAGGACCACCAGCAGCACCTCCTCCCCCAAATTATTCAAATCACCAACTAATTACCACCCACTTATGCAAATCACCTAATTAATTATGCAAATCACATGCAAATTTTTTTCACACCACCAACTATTAATAGAATTCCACTGCAAAATCACCAATTACCAAGACATTATGCAAAACGTAACCATATGCAAATGACATGCAAGCTTCACACCTCACACATTAACATAATTAACCACTATGACCACATTACACAAAACACCAGTAAACGTATGCAAATGACATGCAAACTAGACAACACACTAATTAACACAATGAACTCATTATACAAGACAATAACAACCATATGCAAATCACAAACAAATGTACTACACATAATTAAAAAAATTACAGTAATTACCACAAAATATGCACTCCATATAACTAACACAACTGCACCAACTACCATAATTTCCACAATGCATCAACTTACCACAATTGACACACACCAATCTAATTACCCAAATTACAATAACTTATGCAAACAAACTAATAAATCCAATTACCATAATTTACACAAATAATCTAATTACCATAATTCATCCAAGTAATCTACCTACCACAATTTACATAAGACAACCAATTAATACAATTTCAGCAATTAACCTAATCAACATAATTAATGCACTAAACATAATTACCATACTTTTATCCAATTACCAAAACTTAAGCAATTAACATTAATTAAAACAATTCATACAACTACCATAATTTATGCAATTACAACAATTAACACAATAAACAAAATTACCATACTTTACACAAAAACCACAATCTACACAATTACAATAATTACCATAACATATGAAAATAGCACAAATAACATAATATATGCAATCAAACTAACTACCAAAACGAATCCAATTAACATAATTTATGCACATGACTACAAAATTGGCACATACATAATTACCACAACACATTCACATAATTACAATAATTTATGCATATAATTAACAAAACTTATGCAACTAAATAAAACACTTTCACACACCTAATTACCCTAATTTATGCACCTAATGACCAGGATCCAAACACCTAAATAGCAAATTATCCATACACAATTAACATAATTTATGCATCTACTTAACATAATCTATGCACATAACCAACAAATTTGATAAACCTAATAAACATAACTTATGCACATAATTAACATATCTCATACATCCCATTAACATAATTTATGCACATAAAAACCTTATTTTATACATCAAATTAACAGTACTTATTCACACAAGTAACAAAACTTATGCACCCGATTAACATAATTTATGCACCTAATTAACATAACATGCACACAATTAACATAATTCACAATCCGAATTAATAGCATTTACACACTTAATTAACATAATCTATGAACTTCAATAATGTAATTAACAAACCTAATCAGCACATTTCTCACACCAAATTACGATATTTAATCCAACCAATTACCACATTTTATACACAAAACTAACATACCCTAACGCTAACGACCCTAACCCTAACCCAAACATCAATACCCCTAACAGCCCTAACCCTAATTACACTAACCCTAACATCCATAACCCTAACAACCCCAACGACGCTAACCCTAACAGCCCTAACCCTAATGACAGTAACCGTAACAGCCATAACCCTAACACCACTAACCCTAACAGCACTAACACAAACCTGATATACATTATGCTAATTATATACATAAAATGCACAAATTAACTACATTAGGGGTTACAGGTTACAGATTAGGCTTAGGGCATTAGGGTTAGGGCATTAAAGTTAGGATGTTAGGGCGTCAGGGTTACAGTTAGTGTTACACTTAGGGTTATTAGGGTTACGGTTAGGGTTAGGGGGTTAGGGGTTAGGGTTAGGGTTTAGGGTTAGGGTTAGGGTTAGTTGTTAGGGTTAGGGTTAAAGTTAGGGTTAGGGTTAGGGGTTAGGATTAGGGGTTAGGGGTTAGGGTTCATTGGGGTTAGGGTTAGGGTTAGGTTTAGTCACTTAGGGTTAGGGTTAGGGTTAGTTGTTAGGGTTAGGGTTAAAGTTAGGGTTAGGG
>NW_010290710.1:0-536 GCF_000700745.2 Antrostomus carolinensis | reverse complement strand
GGAATCCTGATCCAGTGTCTCACTCAGCTGCACTGTTTAGTAACGATTGTGAGAATCATCTGGGATTTGTGTTCCCTGTTTCCACCATCTTTGTACTTTGGGTGTGATCTTCTCGATTTTATTCATAATGACACCGTCTTTTCTCCTCGGGGAGCCAACTGATTGATCAGACATCTCTGATCTTCAGGTGGCAACTGATGGAAATGGTTAAAAGTTACACTTTTAGCTTTATCTCCTCGGAAGCCAACACATCGGGAAGCCATCTCCATACCTCGGGTGTCACCTGCTGGGAACCACTAATAATACACGTCTGTCTTTTTCTCCTCCGGGAAGCCAGGTTATGAAGGGCATTGCTTCCCACAATTCCCCTTCTCTGACAGGCCAATTACAAAGATTTAAAATATTCTTGGGAAGGTCAAACCTGCTTGCTCCTTTGCTCTGCTTCCTGAAAAAAAAGCTTCAGGTCTTAGTAAGGTTAAAGCAACTAGTGTAGAGCAGAGATAGAGATAACTGGTCTGGCTAGTAAGTCTTGAACA
>NW_010290709.1:3547-3941 GCF_000700745.2 Antrostomus carolinensis | reverse complement strand
CGGGTGGGATGGAGGCTGGTGGCTCTGGGGGACAATGGGGTTATTGTGGCACATAGTGGGCTCTTTCTGTGCCGTGCGAGGCGGGGGGCCGGGCTGCGGTGCCAGCGCTTTTGGGGTGAAGTATTGTCCCTGCCGGGGCTGGGTGGTGACTGGTGTGGCACCAGTGGTGGGACACTGATGTCCCCAGGTGGGATGTGGCAGTGATGGAGGGGAGATGCTCTGGCTGTTGGGCTTTTGGATGCAGAAAGTAAGTTGTGAAAAGCCATGAGGTGTTGGTGTGGGGGCTGCACTGGGGCAGGAGGTGCTGGGGGAGCACAACTGTCCCCAAAGCCATGTCCCCAAAGCTGCCTCTTGTCATTGCTGTGACCAGAGGGAGGCTCAGGACCCTGCTCAG
>NW_010290709.1:883-3348 GCF_000700745.2 Antrostomus carolinensis | reverse complement strand
CCTCTCTGGGTAGGATTTTCCGTCGTGGAGAAGCGGGAGCAGAGCGCAAGGTGCCTCTCGGAGCCGCCGGAGGAAATGGCTCATTGTTAGCCCTGCTGAAAAAAAAGAGACCCAAAAAATGGCACTAATGAGGCCAGCTTCTATTTGAGGGTTTCCATGGGAAAAACAGGAAACGGAATCCTGTTACTTTTCTAGGGCTCGCTGCCGATAACACCGTTTTTAGGACAGGGCAGAGAATGAGGAGGAGGAGCTGGGGATGAAGGCAGCCCTGCCAGTGAGCCCTCTCCATCCCGCTTCCTCCTGGGCTGGGAGATAAAACTCCCTCTCAGTGTCACTCTGGTTCGGTGTTTCCCAGCCTCACTGGCGCAGGGGCCATCAGGCGTGTCCCCAAGCTGAGCTCAAGACCTGGTGTGGCTTCAGTGTGTGTCCCCAGCCCTTGTCCCCACCTCGGAGCCACTTTCCCTGCTGGTACCTTGTGTTAAGGATGAGCCACGTGGGCTGGGGACCTGTGGGACATGGAATGGGGGACACAGAGGGGGATGGCACAAGGGTGGAGACTGCAGGGTGTCACCGTGGGACGGTGGCACTGTTGGTGCCATAGGGAGCCGATGCACTAAAAGGGGATGCAGTGTCCCCAAAACCACCCCTGGCTGTCCTGGCTGGCAGAGGTGCCCTGGGATGTGGCCCCAGGAGCATCTCCTGGTCCTGTGGGTCTGTCCCCACAGGTGACTCTGCTCTGGGGCCAGAGGTGCTGCGATGGGCTCTGGCAGGCAGAGCGTGGTGCTGAGCATTTGCGGGGGCTGTGCTGGAGCCACATCCTGTTTTGGGGGGGCTGCGCTGGAGCCACATCCTGGCCTGGCGTGATGACACTGTGCCATGAGTGGAGGTGGCACGTGAGCTGGCACCATGGGCAGGCTCCACAGGTACACGCTGACATCGATGTGGTGGCATCAACCTATATCATGGCCATTGGCACAGCTGGGAATGGGGACAAAGCTGGGGAGGGACAAGGACAAGGAGTGACAGAACAAGGGGTGATGGCTTAAAACTGGCAGAGGGGAGATGGAGATGAGATGTGAGGAAGAAATTGTTTGGTGTGAGGGTGGTGAGACAGTGTCCCAGGTTGGCCAGAGAAGCTGTGGCTGCTCCTCCCTGGAAGTGTTCAAGGCCAGGTTGGATGAGGCTTTGAGCAACCTGGTCTAGTGGAAGGTGTCCCTGCTGCTGGCAGGGGGGTTGGGACTGGATGAGCTTTAAGGTCCCTCCCAACCCAACCCAGTCTGGGATTCTATGATACAATCCTACCCAAGACTCAGCCAGGGATGCCAGTGGTGCTGGGGACCAGCACAGGCAGAACCACGTAGCCAGAGTGCCACAGGGGCTGGCAGCCTGGCAAGGAGAGGTCGGGAAAGGGGATGAGGCTCTCGGGCTGTGTTCCCTCCGGAGCTGCTGCTCTGGGACATGATAGGAGCCGGGGCTGGTATCCCCGGTGTGGAGGCTGCCAGGAGGGAGCTCAATTTGGTGACGATGCAGCCGGGAGGGGACAGAGCCAAGCAGGGACCTGAGTTGATGACGGGGCCGTGAAGGAGACGCTGTCGAGATAAAAGTTCTGCGTTGGGAAGGAACAAGGCGATTTGGTGACGATGCAGCCGGGAGGGGACAGAGCCAAGCAGGGACCTGAGTTGATGACGGGGCCGTGAAGGAGACGCTGTCGAGATAAAAGTTCTGCGTTGGGAAGGAACAAGGCGATTTCCTTCCCCGCGTTAACACCCAAACCGGAGCAGGAGGAATGTCAAGGAGCCAGTTTGTGGCTCCTCTGGCCTCCTCACTGCTCTGCTGCTCTTTGGCACTTGGCTCAGTGTCACCAGGCAGTGTCACCCCCCTCCTGTCTGCTTTGGGTGATGGGATGTGGGTGGGGGTCCCCAGCCAGGCAGGTGGCTCCGGCGTGGGGTGGGATTTGGCAGCGTGTCAAGCCGTGCCCTTGGCAGCGCCCACCCAGCTGCTTGGCATCTCCCATGGGCTGTGGGCAGCCTGGGGAGTTACTGGGAGGTGCCTGGGGGGTTACTGGAGTTACTGGGAGGTGATGGGGAGGTTACTGGGAAGCTTCTCTCCATCACTGAGGTGTTGCCTCCTGTTCCCAGCGCTGCTGCTGCTTCCTGGGATGCGCATCTGCTCCCCAGTTGGCTGTGTGCAAGCACGTAACCCCCCCCCACCCCCCAAATCCCTGCTGAGCTGCAAAGCTCCTCAGCCCTGGTTTGGGTTAAAGAGAATTAAAATGCTTTCTCCTGCGGGGTGGTAATCCTGGAGGTTGGGGCACGGCCAGGCGGGCTGCCCGGCTGCTCCCGGCACTGTCACCCTGTTCTCGTGCCACCACGTCCCCCTGGCCACCGGGTCCCACTGCCAGAGCATCCCTGCTTTGACCGAGGTGTATGGGTGGGTGCAGGCAGCCCCTGCCCACAGGGGAACAT
>NW_010290709.1:0-280 GCF_000700745.2 Antrostomus carolinensis | reverse complement strand
CAGGATTGGGAGGTGGTAGAAGGTGTCACCAGGATTGGGACGTGGTAGAAGGTGTCACCAGGGTTGTGACGTGGTGGAAGGTGTCACCAGGATTGGGACATGATGGAAGATGTCACCAGGATTGGGATGTGGTAGAAAGTGTCACCAGGATTGGGATGTGGTAGAAAGTGTCACCAGGATTGGGACGTGGTGGAAGGTGTCCCTAGTGTTAGGGACGTGGTGGAAGGTGTCACCAGAGTTGCGACGTGGTAGAAGGTGTCACCAGGGTTAGGGACATGGT
>NW_010290708.1:0-218 GCF_000700745.2 Antrostomus carolinensis | reverse complement strand
ACCAAGCTGAGTGTTGCAGTTGACAGGCTGGAGGGACAGGATGCCATGCAGAGGGACCTTGACAGGCTTTAGCAGTGTGCTTGTGTGAACCTCATGAAGTTCAACAAGGCCAAATGCAAGATCCTGCACCTGGATTGAGGTAATCCCAGGCACAGGCTGGGCAGAAAATGGATTGAGAGTAACACTGAAGACAAGGACTTGGGTGTGCTGGTGAATGA
>NW_010290707.1:0-4892 GCF_000700745.2 Antrostomus carolinensis | reverse complement strand
CCAATCCTAACCATTCTATGATTCTATATCCAAAAAATGGAAGTACACAGTTCATAGCACCTTTCAATGTGCTGTCTTGTAATGATCCACTTATTTTCTTGTCTAGACAGAGCCTGCAACCTCAGTAACTTTTTCTGTGAAAGGAGAATTTAACACAGATTCTGTAGATATCTTTCTGAAGTTCTAAATAATAGTTTTTCTGTCCTCACAGAGGAAAGGCAAAAGTTGCCTTCAGTTTGGAAATCTCATCAGTTTATTCTCTGAGCAGCAACAAAAGTAATTTTTTTCTCACAATTAAATTAACTCATTGAAATCTGTGTATACGCACATACACATATACTGTAGCTACCATTTCACATATAGATATATAGCTACAGTAATAATTCACTGCTTTGATTTGCCTAATTTGGCTTTGACCACTTTTTCATTTCAAATACTACAGGGTACCTGAGTATCTAATATTTAGACGTATATCAAATACTAGATAAGGACTGATGATAAATCAAAAATCTAGGGAGGACCGACGAACTGGAAGAATTTTAAAGACCATACCAAATATTTCTATAACTAAATATTATGAGATCACAATTTTACTGCATGGAATCCATTAGAAAATACTTTGAAAAGACTTCCATTCTTTCATAGATACACATCTGCAGCTCCTACAGCTGTAATACAATAGAGCTTAATTTTCTGTAATAATGTTCATCCAAACTGCATCTCAAAGAACTTTATGGGGGTGCAATAGCAGATGGACTGAGAAATTAAAATGCAGTTTTACAATGAAGTGACTACAAAATGGTTCTGAGGGTTGTGTGTTTATTGTGTCTCACTGGTCTCATAACGAATTTGCTTAGGTTAGCTTAGTTTATGAATAACACATTGATTTATTAATTAAGTATAGTGCTTCAGACTCCATCTAGGCCCAGTTATTTCCTCCATATGCAAGACTATTAAAAGATGGTACAAAGGGAAAAAAAAAGCTCAAAATGCAACCCACCCACTCAACAGTTAATCTTTAATTAACAGAGATGGAAAGCAGTGTCTGCTTCATTTCACTGATCTCATTTTACTCCATGTGTATTTCCATCTTGATTTATCTTTTGAAATATCCAAAAAGAAGATTTTACACTTGCTACTGGTTCTTCTAAACATCCAGGAATGCATTTTCTGTGGACAATGGCTGTTAGAAATCTTACTTTTTAACACTGCTAAGATCTTTTAAACAGGAAATACTACCCTCTTGAATTTCAATTTAGCAGAAAGTGTTTTCACTGAGAAATAGTAAATCAACTCTTTTACCAAATTTGTAGTCTAGTAGGTGCTTTGTAAGCAACACATACAGACAAGACCTTGTTTCAAAAAACTTACAAAATAGTTGATAAGGTAGACAATGAAGGCTAGAGGTGATATAAGGAATAGCTAGAAAAGGACCCTTCTCTAAAAGGAAAAATAATCACAGCATCTAGACTATCTTTAAGGTCCCTTCCAACCCATACCATTCTGTGATTCTATGATTCTATGATCTAGACACACACACTGGTTCAGCCGTTCTATGTATTTTTAACCTAGCAGCATAGGCAGCATCCTGCTGGCAGACAGCATGGCAGATGTCATTGTTCTAATGTGCTCTGAAACACATGAAGACACACATATAACTCAGAAGTAAATTTTGGCAACACATGGACAGCCTGGAAGAACTGTAGACGTGGTAGAGAGAAACATGAAGAAAGTCCCAAAGCTGGTGTCATCAACAGTAGATGCAAACATGACAGCAACTTGTCTGATCATTGACAAAACTGGGAGACACATGACTGTTTTGAAAGCAAGATCAGGATGTCAGCATTAGATCAACTATACAAAGTCCAGCAAAGTCCTGCCATTGAGGCAAAGGGCTCTGGAGCAGGGGATTGCACCAGGGGACCTTTCCTGAAGCGGCAAACCCACGGTTAAATCAGCCGCAGCAAAATCAGCTGCGGCAAAAGCAGGTTGTTTTTTCTTCTCTCCTTCCAGTTGCAAGCAGTGACATTGGTAGGAACAGAAGGATACAATCTATAAACACATGGCTCCATGGCTGATGTCACTGGCAAAATTTGGGGGTTTTTGATAATGGGATGAGCTACATGGCACCAGGTATGCTCGCATCAAACGGGAGACACCTTTCTCGAAGTGGGAAGAGGGTCTTTGCCCAAGAGATTGCGGTGCTGATTGACAGGGCTATCCCTATTATCTGATTTATTTTTTTTTTACCCTAAATGGAAATACAGCCTAAATAGGAATCGAATTACCATTTTCAGTTTCATTAGTTACACTTCTGCTCAGATCTTCATTGATACTCACATTTAGAATGAGTATCATGTTAAACTAGGTTTAGCATTTTGCAGTACTGTGCTTATGATTTATGTTTAGTACATTAAAAAGCTAAATATGATAGAGATAGAGAGTTCAACAGAAAAACACTGCCTTCATGTAGATGTTTTCCAATAATGGTAATTGGGGATGAGACTCTGACACTTTTTGGCACTGGTTTTGTCACTGAAGTTTTTCCTTATACCCTGTAGCAACATGAAACACCATCAACATTGTGCTTGTCCTTCTAAGGACTAGAAAAAATTCTACTCTGAAGCTGAAATAGAAACTAAATATGAGAGAATCAGAATATATTTTCACTAACCTGGTATTTACTCAGTCATATTTCTCTCCTGGATTATACTTCATAACTATTTTTCATTTTCATATTTCTGTTTCAGAAGGGAAGATGTTATTAAATGATTAAAAGAAAAGACTGCTGACCATTTCAGGAATGCACTGCAATCTGTCATTTTAAACTCTTCCCTAGAGTGGTGTATAGTTTATATGACATTCAGTCCTTCTATCTCCTTAGGTAATCACGTACATTCTAATAAAAAAATACCTGCTAGTATTCCAAGCTGCTTTTAAAAAAATGGTATACAAAACAACAATGTGCAACCATAATATGATTGCATAGTCTTGCTCTCCTACTGTTTTCTGTAATGTAACTAGGTTTCTTGTCACGGTTTCCCACAGCATTCTCCTGTAGAAACTGTCTGCTTATGGCTCAGATGTGTGTACTCTTCACTGTCTGCATGGCTATGGTGAATGGAGTTAAATCCTGTTGGTGGAACAAGTGGTGTTCCCCAAGGCTCAGTACTGGGGCCAGCTCTGTTTAATATCTTTATCAATGATCTGGGTGAGGGGATTGAGTGTACCCTCAGTAAGTTTGCAGATGACGTCAAGCTGGACGGGAGTGTTGATCTGCTTGAAGGTAGGAAGGCTCTGCAAAGGGATCTGGACAGGTTGGATCGATGGGCTAAGGCCAACTCTATGAGGTTTAACATGGTCAAGTGCTGGATCCTACACTTGTGTCACAACAACCCCATGCAGTGCTACAGGGTTGGGGCAGAGTGACTGGAAAGCTGCCGGGTGGAAAAGGACTTCGGAGTGCTGGTCGACAACTGGCTGAATATGAGCCAGAAGTGTGCCCAAGTGACCAAGAAGACCACTAGCATCCTGGCCTGTATCAGAAATAGTGTGGCCCACATGACTAGGTGATTGTCCCCCTGTACTCAGCACTGGTGAAGCCACACCACGAGTGCTGTTTTCAGTTTTGGGCCCCTCACTACAAGAAAGACATTGAGTTACTGAAGTATGTGCAAAGAAGGGCAATGAAGCTGGTGAAGGGTCTGGAGCACAAGTCTTACAAGGAGAGGCTGAGGGAACTGGAGTTGTTTAGTCTGGAGAAAAGGAGGCTGAGGGGAGACCTTATCACTCTCTACAACTAATTGAAAGGACGGTGTAGCGAGGTGGGTGTCAGTGTCTTCTCCCAAGTAACAATCATTAGGACAAGAGAAAATGGTACTTATATATATGATCAGTTGAACAAAATGACAACAAAAAGTAACTAGGATATTGATCTCTGATTCAGTGTTGGTGACAAACAGGGAGAGGGGGAGCAAATGCTCCTGAGGAAACAGGGTATGCATAGAAATGAAGGAGGTACAGCATAACAAATAGAGAAAGCTTTCCCCTTTGGGTAGAGAAAATCACAGAATGTTTGGTAGTGCAACAAATAATATAGCATGAGGCACAAAGAAAATAAAACCTTTTCATTCAGCAAGAAAGACTGAGAGTAGACTTGAAAAAATGTTAAGTGCAATAATAAAAATGCTACATTCTAATATAAAACTGAGGCCCTGGAGGATAGTTTCAGATTCCACAAATTCTTTCAGCTTTCCCTTTAGGATGAAAATAATGGGGATGTTAAGGCATTTTTATTTTTTCTCTATCAACCTATTTGACTTCCCTAAAGAAAGATGGCTTTGTTTTTTTAAGGACTTCTGAAATATTTAAAGTTCTGTGACATCTCTTAGAAGAACAAGCTAAACAGCTAAGCATATAAAATGCTGCAGTTTTCTTTTATTCAGGCAATTGACTAAGGTTATACTGAACACAAGCCTCAATTTGAATAGGAAATAAACAAACTATGGGTAACAGCAACCATGATTCTGTCATCATTGCGAATATATGGCCTACACTAAGCCCTCCTACATGATTCAGACATACAGCTGATTCTGCACCTCTTCAGAACTGGCAGAAATATCAGTACTTTGAAGCTGAAAATATATATCTATTTAAGAGATTCTTGGAGTGCAATTCCTGATAAAAACAATGAAAAGAAAAATAAGTAACTGCTTTGTTCACCTCTGTCTCTCCCAGCACTGTTGGACCCCAGACCTTGGGAACAAAAATCCAGGTCAATGCAAACACAGACCCGACATCAGTAAAGGTAGAGTTGGTATGCAAACAGTTACAGGAGCTTGAGCCCTTCAAATCAATGGACCCAGACATCATCAGCCCAAGGGTGTTAAGAG
>NW_010290706.1:0-34368 GCF_000700745.2 Antrostomus carolinensis | reverse complement strand
AGAGCGTGGCCAGCAGATCGAGGGAGGTTCTTCTCCCCCTCAACTCTGCCCTGGTGAGGCCATATCTGGAATTCTGTGTCCAGTTCGGGGCTCTTTGGTTCAAGAAAGACAGGGATCTTCTAGACACAGTCCAGTGGAGGGCCACAGAGATGATTAGGGGTCTGGAGCATCTCCCAGATGAGGAGAGGCTGAGAAGGGCTGGGACTCTTCAGCCTGGAGAAGAGAAGACTGAGAGGGGATCTTATCAATGTCTATAAATACCTGAAGTGTGGGGGCCAAATGGATAGGACCGGGCTTTTTTTCAGTAGTACCCAGTGACAGGACAAGGGACAATGGGCAAAAACTGGAACACTGAAAGTTCCATACAAACTTAAGGAAAAATTTCTTTACTGTGAAGGGGTGATGGAGCACTGCAATAGGCTGCCCAGAGAGAGTCTCCATCTCTGGAGATGTTCAAAATCCACCTGGACGCTTTCCTGTGCAACCTTTTGTAGGGAACCTGCCTTGGCAGGGGGGTTGGACTAGATGATCTCCTGAGGTCCCTTCCAACCCCTGCGATTCTGTGATTCTGTGATTTTGCCTAAGTTATTTCATGTGCTTGATGGCTAGACTTTTGTGATAGGGAGTGCACAGGTATTATTTATGGCTAATGATATCTTGATTATATGGTACTATTTTGTTTGTGCTTTTGTATATGCCTGTATGGGTGTGGGTATAGAATGCACAACATTTTTAGGTATTTTTGAATAGTAATTGTATCCTTAACCAGCTGATTTAGAAGGGAGATTTTTAAACAACAGGAAAAACCCTACTATATAGAATATTAATAGATGTCGTTTCCACATGCAGCTCAAATATTGGGACATACTTCAATAGAGTGGATATTTCTGTGTGTCAGCACACAAAATGATACTCCATAGAGTTTTTATTGTCTTGTCAAAAGCTGCAGTTTCATCAACTAAAACTAAATAGCACTTAAGACAATTCATTCTGGTGGTGGAAATATTTTGCACTGTAACTATAGCATTTTACAAATGCTTCCTTAATACTTTGTTGGTTGCTGCCATGTAGAAGTTGGATAGCTCCACCAGGAATGTACTGGAGCTGAAATCCCTGTGGAAGAAACATTGCCTTTTATAGTAAAAAGAATTCTGTCAAAAAACCCAAAATCCATTAATTGTTTTTTTCCTAGCCAGGAAGCTGGTTTCATACTAAGGGGATCCTCTCTGTGCCAATTAGATTTGAAGAAATATCTTAAGCCTCCTGCTGCTTCATTGTCATTCTTGGATTTGATTAAACTTATGCAAATAAAGGCACCATGGATTAATATATTAGCAGCAAAACAATACAGTAATGTCAAAGTTCTTTTGTCATAGTGGAAAGGATGGAAATCAAAGTGAGTATGAAAAATACGAAGTAGGGGAGAAAGTAATAATAGAAGTAATAGAAAATATATGAGATATCTAACTGTTGTGAAAATTTGTCACCAGGAAAAAATGCTGACCATAGCGATTATTTTTATGGTTGTTTATGCTTTCAAGGTTATTTCCTTAGTCCATTGTTCAAGTTTGTGTCAGTAAACACTATTTACATTTGTATCCATTTACCTTTAACTTCTGGTGAAAGTATTTAAATAACATCTCTACTATTGAAATTGTGTGAGTGTGTGCAATTCACATAGAAGACATGGAAGAAGGTAACCCCTGATCTTTAAATGTTTTATTTCTATAAACTTTCAGGGGGAATCTGAGAGAAAGGGAGGGGAAGATGCTTAGATTGAAAAATTGACTTAGAATTGAGACTACAATTCTGGGTAAAATATATTACAGTATCTTTGGCTTCATCATTGTCCAAGATGATAAATCCAAGAGACTTCAGAGTAGAACTTTCAAATTTTTGATATCTTAATGTCTGCTAATTCAGTTTAAATTTCTTGCATTAATGAAATTGACTGATGACAAAGCCAAACACTGCTGCAATAGATTTCACAATTTGCATAAACCGTTTCCTTAAAAAAACCCCCAAACCGTGATTGTATCCCAAAACTTGTACTGCCATTAGTGTGAACACTCTTGCTATACTTTATAGTAATAAGGGTTTAACTCTGCTGTTAGTGAGAAGGTGAAATATCCATGGAGGGTTTATAAGGCACTCCATCTTGGAACCCCTTCCTTGTGTCTTTTCAGGCAAGGTTAAGGTTAAAGGAATTAGGTGAGAACCTGGAACATGAGCAAGAGGGAGGACAGGATGAACATGGCAAGTGACAGCGGTTTGATTTGTAAACTAGAGGGGCAGAGAGTAAATAATAGAAGAAAACTACTTCAGGTTAACTGGATGAGCTGCGCACATAATAATTCCAATGATCTATTATATTTCAGGCCACGATGCTGACTAGCAAATGAGGTTATTTGAGAGATGTCTGGTAATGCATTTGGAATAACTACATTGGCTTGAGGGTGTTACTATTCATCTAATAATTTACCATCATGGAAAAAATGGGGTACTATTTGCCTGGCTTTTGAGGTGTCTGTATTCAGTAAAACATTATCTCTATTGTTTGGACTGTCACTCGGATTGAATCTTCACCTAAAAGATTTGGTACATAGTGAAGTATCTGGGCTCTGTATCAGTGTAAAGTTTCTCTTATGCTGCATTTCCAGGAGTTTAAATAGGAAAAAACATTCTCATTCTAATTTAAGCATGCACTCATGAGGGTGGCCCAGTAGTATGGGAACAACCTTTATTCTCCAACAAGCTGTTTGAAGGAAATCTACATGTCTTCTCTTCGAATTGGTCTTGCTTTTGGAATGCTCCCTCTAATCTGAGAAATATCTGGTGCTGTGAATGAGGTTAGGTAAACAACACAGTCATTGGTTTCTTCCACCAAAATATCTCAATTCAGTAGATGATTCTCTGATATCTTCAAAGTCCCTCACAAAAAAATGTTCTGCTTTTTGTGGAGTTCTAGGGAAATCTATAATCTGAAGTCTCTTAAACTTCCAAACAGCTTCAGTAGTGAGAGTAGTAAGCTTGGTGCTTTTAATTGGACAGCCTAACACAGGAAATCAGTAGGCCAATTTGAAGAGTCAGACGACCTCCACGGAGATTTTTGGAATTTGGAGTGGTTCTCCAGATCTCACTGTGGTTCATTCTTCACTTGGCAACTGCCAAGACTCTGAAGATATCCATATAGATTTCAGGAGCTGAAGTGGCCTTCCTCTTACACCCCAGTTAGTCTTTCCTTTCACAGTCTGAACCATTACTGGCCAGTAGCCACCACTGTGTTTCATGATGCCCTGGCAATAGCTTCCAGCTGTTAAGGACCTTTTTTCTTACCTGTCCACATCTAAGCCATCTGGCTAGGCAAAGCTGAAGGGTCAGGAGGTCATCATGGAAGTTCAAATTACCCTTACTGAATCTTTGGAGCCTCTTGGGTCCCAGCTGTCTGGGATCTCAGCCAATGTAAAACCTCTCTGGGAATTTTCTGCCCAGTGCAAAAGCCAAAGGCAGAAACATGCTGTGTCCTGACTGATCTCCTGATAATTCAAAAGGTAGATGTAAAACCTAAATTACTTGTACATATAAAAGAAAAAAACATTAGTTTCTAGATTAGTCATAGCTCATGGGAGGTCTGACTCATGAACACTTAAGGTTTGGGGACAGTAATACTACATTCACTGTGCTTTTTATTTCATACACAAAACTTGTATTCATGCAAAGTGATGGTTGAAAAATTACACAGCTTGAAGTCCAAATTCAGAGTTACAGTTGAAAGCTCAGCTTGAACATTGACAATTGTGTTATGCCTTAAAATGAAGCGTTAGAGATTACAGAGTAACACAAACTGTTATTTCCCTCCTCAGAATGTGACAATCTGGTAAACCTCTGCAATCCCCACCTAGGGCTTCTCAAAAGCGAGGGACAGACTGGGATGCTATGAGACTGCAAGACTGAGTGACCACCATGTGCAGTGAATGGACCATAATGCAGAGGGATATAAACTAACACCACCATTGGTTTTGAAGTAGCACTGTTAACCTGCATAGACTGCTGTGAGCCTGTTTGTGTGGCTTTGAGCTGACAAAGACTTCCTCTCAGTCATGCCACACTGCCACTACTGTATCACCTGTGTGACCTTTGTATCTCTTACCATACCCACACTGTGCTCCATCGTAGAGTATTAGTGTAGGCAGACTTTTCCCTGCAAAACTGCTATGGAAAATCTTCCTAGGTGATGATGTGTGGAAAGAACTGAGGAATCAGACACCAGTTTTCCTTCTCAAAGAAAAAATTTAACTTCTTTCCTTTCAGTCTCCTCCTGAGTCCTCTTCATGTCAGTATATTTGTCTGAAGTTGTCTACTTTACAATATGGTGCCATTTAAAGATACTTAAACTGTCTCAGAATAACTGAAGTCTGGAACAGGAAGAGGCTGACCCTGTTCAGAAGAGATCTCCATGGGAGTCTGAGAGCACTGCTCTGCTGATGTATTTCACAATTTCCAGAACTCATGCTCATCCTTACTATATCCCATCCTAGCTGGACATGGGAGCTAGATATTTTGTAGTATCTGTTGTTGCACCTCAGTTGGTGTCTCTTTAACACCTTTCTTAGTATGAGATAGAATACATTTTAGAAATGTCCACCTCTATTGACTTCAGAGCTGAGACTATTAACTGTGAGTAAATGTGTCAAATTTAGGGCAAAACATGAAACCTGCCCTGAACTGGGAAATGAAAAGCAGTGAAAGTATGTGATATTTCTAAGATAAAATATAATTTTTCATCTCTCACTCTCTCTTTTTTTTTTTTTTTTTAAACATGTAATTTCCTAGGATTTACTCACTAATAAACCAAATGGTGCAGAGCAGTGAATGCTGCCCAGATTGTTTTCTGGCTATGTAGATCCCCAAAGTAATATTGAGCTGCTAGAATAGGCAGGCAAATGACAGCCTGAATGTCCAGTAAGCCTAGTGGCATTTGTTTTGTTTTGTTTTGTTTTTTTTTCCTCCTGTGTTCCTCCTCACTTCATGAGTACAGACAACAATTCTATGAACAATTTGAAAGCATGAATGCAGAAAAGGAAACTACAGATGCAAAAGAGCATGGACAATTCAACCGTATAGTTCATCAACATTGACATTTTTCTGCTCTCTTTCAATATGTGAATTTACTATCTGAACTATATCAGATGTCACACTGTGCCTACGTAACTAAGTTATTATCTCTTAAAAAAAAAAAATCCCTGGATATTTATAATCATTAGCATACAACCACTGTTAGCTTAATGTCTGGTGGGTTGGTATTTGGTTTTGATTTTTGAAGTGTAGCCAGTACCCAATATTTCAGTTTATTTAGTTATATGAAAAGGATTAAGGGTGTATATTATCTCCTCACTAAAATATTTGGGATAAAGAAAAGACTGACTCTGATACTAAACTTAAGTTTTAATTATTTTTATGTCTATTTAATGCCTTTGCTTTTTAATACTTGTAAAACTCTTTCTGTGTTTGAAAAAATGAGCACTGATTTTTTAGAGAGAATACAATGTTATTTTAAAATAAATCCCAAAAATTTCTGATTTAGTTGCTGAATAAAATCTTGATTCAACTATGCAGCTCCAAAATACTGCTAGTGTATTAAGAGTTAATGAAACAGTAGATGGCGCTCAATAATTTGCAGGATTTTTAATAGCTTTTTAGAAACAGTAAAACTTGTTCTCTTTAAATTAAAGTAAGGGTAAATTTAGTGGCAGCAATAATATAATTTATTCTAATCATTCTAATCTCCAGTGAAGGGGTCTGTTACACAAGCAGCAGGTTGATTAGAGATTAGAGGCCCACTCAAACTGTGAATTTTCCCTTGTTTCACAGTGCAAATGCTGTTGAATGGTATACTTGTCAGGTTATTGCTAAATGTCTTTCATTATATTCTTGTTTGTTAGTCTGTTCAAGCATTTGATTATTCATTGTTCATTGGCCTTGTTATTGACAACCATGATATTCTCAACTACTAAATTTGTATAAAGAGGTAAAACACTTTGACTTCACTACAGGATGGTATCTAATTTTGATTTTCAGTGTTTTGATGTGGAAACACTGATTTTTAAGTTGTTATCTTTTAGTTTTTCATGTTAAAAATGTGTTTCTGCTGGACAATCTGTTATGTGGTCTCTCTCTATATGAAATGCGGGGAGATGAAATCCACCCCCTACCGTGTTTTCCAGAGGCAAACCAATTCTCACATACATTCTACTGTAGTCTTGTGGAGAAAGTCCCTTTGTGACCTGGATGATTGGGTGCTGCTCTGCTTTGCAGCTCTTAATATAACTGTTAAAACCTCTGAGCCTAAAGTTGAGACTTAAGAAAGAAGATTGATAAAAGGTAAAGATTCTAGCCTGGACTTCTGAAGATCAAGTTCAATTCCTTTCTGCCCTGAAAGACTTCCTTGGATAACTCTTAAACCCTTGAAGAATGCAGTGCCAACAGCCAGGCATCTCAGCCTGTGCTGAGGTTATGTATTTTAATCCCTCTGTTCCCAAGTTCTCCATTTGCATAATGGAAAGAGTAATACTGCTCTACTTTCAAGGTAAATTTGTTATCTACTACTGCATTATAGGGTAGGAGGTGAAGCAAAGAAGTACCTAAATTTGATATCTAAATCAATACACTTGGAAGAGTGATGATAGAAGGAAGCTCTGTACTGCAGAGCACAATGATTGCACATCTGTACGCTTATTCTAGTCAGTCTTCCTAAAAATACAAGCAACATCGACAAAAGGAATAAAAAAGCTGAGTTCTTTTGTGCTTTAGGGGGAATGTTTTGGAAAGAGACTATTCAAAGTCATAGTTCACTAAAATTCAGTGGGAACTAAATTCTGTTACTCTCCTTTGAAAATAAAAAGGTATATATAAAGAATCAGCAAAAAGCTAGTAAACAGAATTTTTTAAACTTTCCTATGAATTTATCTTTTTCATGATGAATCAAAAGCTTATGTATTGTAGTCAGTGAAATTAGATCTCAAGATCTACATTGTGATACTGATGTCTACTTGTGTAACTGAGCATCCAGTCTAGTCTGTTATAAAAGGTCTTTTAGCTGTGGTAAGTTCTATTTAAGATTACCCCATTTCCCTTTCTGTTTTTATATTCCACCCAATCTTCAACTTCACTGTGCAGTTTTATATGCCTACCAAATTCAGAATGGTTTAACCTTATGCATGGTTAGTGCCAGTTCTTCCTCCTCTGAGATACCATGAATTTGTTTGCGTTCCGTAATGGTGTAATTTTCCAGGTTATTTATCATGTGAGGTGTTTGCTTTCCAGGCTCACGTTAATGTGCAAGATGTCTGTTTTCTTTCTTCAACCAATGCTTTCATTACAAAAACATCTGGGCTGGCCCACTGGTTCAACTTCCAGCTAGAAGCACTGGAAGCATGATTGTCAGACCTGTCATAAACTGGAAATGCTCCTGTCTTTATGTTGACATTGGCACTGAAACTGCTGTACTGAAACAATAAAAACTGGACCCAAAGGAAACAGGAAATAAAACAGAGTATTAGAGCAAAATGACAAAAGTTCATTTCTAAGAAACAGCAAATTAGTACAAAATGTCTACAGTTGTGGGGTTTTTTGGGGGGAAGAAAACTCTGTATGAAACTCTCTGTTCTCTCAGTGCAAAGCCTTGCCAATGTTGGCAGAGAACAGAATGTCGAAATCTATGATGAGTTTCCCTTCTCCAAAAGCCAAACCAGTGTGTTACTAAACACTGAATGGCCATGATAGGGCCTATGACCTCCTTGACCACTCTCTACCTTCTTTCTTACCTTGTGTTTGTCCTGAAATTTTTAGATTAGGAAGTATTTTTCTTTTTTACACATTTCTGATGCCTAACTCCTTCTGGGTAGTACTGGAAACAAAAAACAAAACAAACAAACAAAAAAACCCCCAAACACAGCAACTCCCCAAAAAAGGAGGAAAATAAATCTGTTGTTATAGTGGCAATATCAGTTGAGGAATGTTAACTGGTACTCCCTTGGTGCAACTCAGTAAAATAAAACAAATAGTGTTCTGACATATACACAGAAGCAAGGTAGAACAGTTTTCCTTGTAGCTCTTAGGGTATATTCTTTTGCAGAAAAAACAAGACAAGCATGGCTGAAATCTTTTCAAACCTATTCATAGGGGAATATTAATCTCCAGGAAGCACAATAAACACAGACCTTGATTTCCTTTTCCTTCTTTATATAGACAACCCAAGAAATGCTGCAGAAAATGAGGAAACCAGAAACTAGACAGGAAACAATATACAAAATCTGAAGCACTACAGGTCTTGTTAGCATTAGATAACCATATGGCTCTACAGAAACCATAGAATAACAGCCACCCTAATTATAGATCTGTGATGAAAGCAAGCTTAACCTTGACCCCATTAAAACAGCAGCTGAGGACATCTCATCACAATAGAAAAATGCAGTAGAGTGAAAAGAATGCAGTAGAGTGAATAAGAATGGTATCTAAAGAACCTCGGTAACAAAATGTATATGGTCTTACAACAGTTGTGCTAACTTGATTCGCTTTTAACATGCACTAGCTTTGTTGAAACACTTGTCATAGTAATGAAGATCCTGGTTTCTTGCCTTGGACAGTATTTTTCACAGTTGCAAACTTTGCTACCCGCTATTCATGACAATTGCCTTAATTCAGCTGATGTATGCTTTATGGATTTTTTTTCTGCAGTTATGAGGCAGTTCCCTTTCTTCTAGGCTATTTGCTGGGATTATCCACTATTTCACTGTCTGCAGTAACTGAGCTCCTGGCGTCCTCTCTGTTGACAGTATTCTGCTACTGTATCTGATCATTGTTTGACAGGGCTGAAGATCTTTTGTTTCAGAGGAACTGGAGAAATGTAATGGTAGAAACAATCATCAGATTTCAGTGCCTTCCAGTTCCTGACTTTGACTCTTCACCAATCCATTTCTGCATTTACTTTGTTTAAGGGATAAACCTCTGGCCTACAATACAGACTAAAGTTATACAAGAAGTTTTTGGCATATATAGAAATACTCCTCATCTTTCCAGTAGAAGAGTCTTAAAATTTTAGCCAAGTAGTAACTCATGTTAGGGATCTTATTTTTGTTCTTTTCATAACAATTTTTTTTTTTGTTTTATGGTAGAAATTTGGACAATGGATCCATTTATCTGCTAATATAAATCTGCTCTATGGAGGTCCATATAGTTACTCCAGTTTATAGTCTTAAAAATTGGAAATTACCATGCCTTCAAAGAAAGTCCTCTGGCTCTGACTGTTTAAAAATGTAACTTTTGCTTTGCTAACATTTCTGTCGTATTTCTTAAACTTCTTTTTATATTCTGTCTTATGAGTATGCAAAAAAGATATTGCCAGCTATCACATGCTCTTGCCATACTCTTAATTTGTTTATTTTTCTAAAAAACATAATCCTTTCTGATTTCATTTTTGTCAATATATAACAGACCATCCAGTAATATTGTTGAAGTACAAACCGCAGAGTTGATGGAGATGATGATTGGATCTAGATCAGGTCCACAGTAAGTTGTTATTCATGTTGTATTAGAGAATGAGTCAGTACTTTGGATTTTACAGGATTAATTCGCAAAGAAGTGTTGTATTTTGGCTGCAAAATACCTAGAAAAAAAGTCTGAAAGTCTTTTATGTATACTATCTAGCATCAGTGGTCATGAAATATGTAGATTCACATGTCATGAAATTAAAAAAGAAAAATGAGATTTTAAGCAATTCTGTTTCTCCTCTAATCAAATCCCGTTGCAAAATAGTTTCAAGTTTTGAAGATTCAAGTTTGATTAGCTAATGACTTTTTGAGTTGGTTTGCTGGAATAGGAAGAAGGTCAGAGTATCTGGGTGGTGTCATAACAGATCTCTGATTTCAGAGACATACGCTTGCCCTTGTAAACTAAGTTATCATGCTTATCTGAGCTAATACTTAAAGTCATACTAAATAGGTATTTCAGTACTTCAGGGGATACTGGAGTGTTTAGACCTCTGCCAGAAATACAGAGACTAGCCTTCAACTCAAGAGTTGAACTGAAGTGATGCAGGAGTTATCTCAAATAAATGTTCCAGTCTGTATTCATGTGTCAAAATGTAAAATAATAAGCCATTTCCCAGGAACTACGGAAATTACTGAAGATAACATAGTACTAAATTGCTGTAATCTAACAGCTGTGAGGTCTTGCACAGGGTTTTCCTCCATGAATTCTCCATCCAATATACCTACCAAAATAATCCTCACTTTGAGAGAAAACAAGAAAATACATCCTTCAATACTGACATGCCCCTTGCAGTCATACAAAAGTAATTAACCAAAATTCAGGGGTTAATATTCTGTGATTGGCATCACATGATTACAAGATGCATTTCAGCAGAATCACACTTGACCTTTAAAGAATTCTATAAACAGTGCCTGAAAAATGTTAGTGGATGTTCTGTAACAGAAAAAGCAAAGTTCATTAAAGGTTTGTACAAACAGTTTGGACATAGAAAACAAGTGAGCAACTGCTTGTTTGTGGAGGCCATCTGAATCTGAACCTGTCTGGGTTTCAGAAACCTTGGATCACTCTGTGCAACAGTGGTAATGTTGAGTGAATTACTGATTCTTTTTCTTTCTGTTTTGTCCTTTCATATTTTTTGTAGTGGAATTAATATTCTGAGTCTGAATAAGATATAGTTATTGTGAGGACCTTGAGGGCACTAATGGACCTGATGGTCCTATCACCCACACCTGGGACCTCTCTCCATACCCACTGCCTCTTGGCCCAGGGGCTTCATTTCAGCTCTAAATTTAGTGATAGGGCTACTGAATTAAGCATCTCTTTTTAGGAGCTCTTAACCTATTATATGAAATAAAATTAAGTTAAATAAAAATATCTATCCATCTTCAAAACAGTCTTCTTTGCTTAGTGTTTGGGGTTTTGTGAAGTTTTTACCATTCCAGCCTCACAGAATAATAGAATCATAGAATATGTCAAGCTGGAATGGACCCATAATAATCACGGAGTTCAGCTCCTTGCTCCTCACGGGACTTCCTAAAACACAGAATACAGCTTCACTGTATGCTCAGATATACTGCTGCAATTCAGATACTGTATCTGTATAAGGTTCAGTTTCCAACGTTCTTTGCTCATTTGTAGGTGACCTGTGTTCCTGGTCAGGGGATCATGATTTTTCCCAAGTGAACAATAAGGGTGGTTTGGAAGGTATCATGAAGTGTTGCTTCAATTTCATTGGAAATTTTTCATTAAGTACTTCAACTCAGACAAGTAAAGATGTCATCAGCAGCAGCCTGTGCACTAATGCCAAAATTTTCTCCATTATGATCTTGTTTTCCTTATATCAGAGGGTCTTTACAACTTTCATACAAAGCATTTTGGAGTACTCCATAAATATTAATTGCTCTTTGATTACCTTACTTTATTACCCATACCACTGAAGAGATGAACCCAAGCTAAGGCAAAACTTAGGAGCAGAGTGTCCCACAACAACTGCATACAAAAGAGAAGGTTATATGTTTCCAAAACAGTGAGAAATGAGCAGACAGCAAGAAATAAGAAAGCTGTACTGGATTTCTATGGAGTTACATCATGTGTTGGCAGCATTTTTAAAAATCAGGAAAGGTTGGCTTGCATCAGGTGTCGTCAACATGAGAACGGAATTTAAGTGTCCTGGCTCCTGCTATTTATTCTGACTACTACATGACACTTCCTTTGGAAAATTTCCTACTGAAATAAAACTGGAAGTTATTTCAATATTGCCAGATATATCCAAGAGTTTTTATCCAACCTCTTAATAAGTGCAAAACCAAAAAAGACCAAAACAATCTGTTCCCCATTGCCATTTTTATCAATATATGCATCAGTACAAGGCATTGATGCAATAAAGCAGATCTTTCCAGTCTGCTTCATACATAGTTGCCATTAAGAGATCTTTATCTAGAGTGTGAAGATGAGCTGAATAAACACTTTATTTCACTGTATACAGACTGACTCATTGAGTAAAGTTAGACAATGCTACAGTTTACCATTTTTATTATTTTTATTAATCAGATTAAGATTTGACTTCATGTGACTTTCATTAAATTAAAAAATGGTCATAAGGTCCTAAGCTATTTAAAAACATTTCAACACTGCTTTCATAGAATCATAGAATGGTTGAGGTTGGAAGGGACCTTAAAGATCATCTAGTTCCAACCCCCCTGCCATGAGCAGGGACACCTTCCACTAGACCAGGTTGCTCAAAGCCCCATCCAACCTGGCCTTGAACACTTCCAGGGAGGAGCAGCCACAGCTTCTCTGGGCAACCTGTTCCAATGTCTGACCACCCTTGTAGTGAAGAATTTCTTCCTAATATCTAATCTAAACCTACCACATTCCAGTGTAAAGCCATTTCCCCTTGTTTTGTCATTAACTGCCCTTATGAAAAGTCCCTCCCCAGCCTTCCTGTAGCCCCTTCAGGTATTGGAAGGCCACTATAAGATCTCCCTGGAGCCTTCTCTTTTCCAGGCTGAACAGCCCCAACTCTCTCAGCCTGTCCTCATAGGAGAGGTGCTCCAGCCCTCTGATCATCCTTGTGGCCTCCTCTGGACTCGTTCTAACAGGTCCATGTCTTTCTTGTGTTGAGGACTCCAGAACTGCTCACAGTACTCCAGGTGGGGCCTTACAAGAGCGGAGTAGAGGGGGAGAATCACCTCCCTTGACCATACTTCTCTTGATGCAGCCCAGGATATGGGGGCTTTCATCACAAATAGGGACTGTGACTTGAAATTTTGACATTTATAAAAAAAATTGTCCAAAAAAACAATTCAGAAATGTCACAATAAATCCTTAAAAAGTAGGAAGGAAAAAAACTACTAGTGCAAGGAATAATTCCTATGTCCCTGGTTATGTGTCAGATATAGTTCTTCTCTCTGCAGCCCTTTTGCATAGTATTATATTTTCCTGTCCCAGTAGGGACTATTTCTATAAGCGTGCTCTACTGTACCACATGCTTTTTGGCATATGGGTTTTGATTCATCTTTTGAACTTACTAAATTTCATTCATTATAGTGCTAATATTATGAAACACATCATTATACTGAGTGTCACAGCTCCGCAAGATCAAATCTCACCAGTTGTGTCTGAAAACCAGTTTTGACTGAAACCAACACAAAGAGTATTTCTCCTACCTTCCTGCCCTTCCCCTGACTGCCACAAAAGATACTAATATGCTTCTGCTCTTTTTTCCATTCTTTCTTCTGTGGGACAAATTTCACATTTGGTTTCTACATTTGCCTACCAGATTCTTTCCTGTGGCATATAGCTCAGGAAATGTCACTTCTATGCATCATTGGATTCCTGTCTGTTTGAAAAAAGAAACAAACAAAGCATCTTAATCTTCAGCATTGTTGAATTTCCCCTCTATACAGGATTTTCCTTAACTGATATATAAATATTTATGTATAATTTTAATGAATACTGAAGTGAACACTTGTAGTATTGTGAAGGAAAATACTGCTATACTGCTAGTTTGTTTTCTATTGAACACACTTAAAGTATTTATAAAAATTACTGCATTTTAATTACTCAATTTTTAAATAGTGGCTTTAAAAACTAAAAATTTTTGCATTGCATTCTCGTTCCAGAATATAATCATGCTGCCAGTGAGTTAGGAGAGTTGCTATTGATGATACATAGAACCACATCAAATAGCATGATGTTGCTAAGACACTGTTGCTACATTAAAGAGAAGCTGGTGCTCCTATGCTATCTACTCCTACCTGTTAGGGTGAGGATTGTGGATTTTTTTTCAGCAATATTTTACAAAGAATTTTACCTTCTGTGGTTATACTTACATTGCAGTGGCTGCAGCTCATATGTCCTGAACTAGCTTTACATTATCTAGGATAAACATGGCAGTACAGCATAGAGCAGCTGAGTGCTCAGTGTGAACCAGCCACACAAATTTCTACTCATTCTGTCAAGCATTTTTAATAGCTTAAGCTGAGCTTTATGCTTTTACTGCCTCATGCACATATATCAGCAGAATTGATACCCAGCCACCTTGGAAAGTGGGCCACCTGGCCTTCGGGGGTCTTTTAGGAACATTTCAGAGCCTTATAGGGTTCTTCTCTACTCCATGACTAGCAACACATCCAGAGTGAGTTGTGGGCCACTGGAAAAAATTCACAGAATTTAACTTGAGAATCCTCTAATAACAACAAGGACTAAGGAAGTTACTTCTATGAACTGACCTATGTATCTGAAAGGGGAGGAATGGATTCACTAATTTATACCTAGCATCGGTATATCATTCAGTCTGAAATTATTAAACTGATTGAAAAATCTTGAAATTTGAAAAATAATATCTCTGAGGAGGTTTTTTTTTTTTTTTGAGGTGGAGGGGTTCTTCCATTTCACTGCAGATGGCATAGCTGCTGCTTGCTTTGCATGGTAAGCTAGTAGAGTAAGTGCCAGTGTGTAAGAAGCTGAGCCTCCTGTGTTGGCCATCAGATGGACAGAGAAACCTTAGCAGGCTTAATTTGTAACTGTTTCCCAGTTGCTTAGTCCAGTCTACAGGAAGGATGCAAGTGCTGGAACAGAAAGGCAAGATGTAAACTTCTCTGTGCATAGTATGTTAGGGTGGGCCTTGTCTGACCTGCAGCATGTCGTCTGGCCATACATCTTTTAGAGAGACCTTAGAAACAAGACTTTTTTTATGTAACAATTGTTTTAATTTGTCTTTCTTGAGCCACGTGTAAACATTATGATGAGAATGCAGGGTATTGAAAAGGTTATTTGTGGAAGATGTTGCAATTGACTTTATTGCAGCATTTCTGACATTCTTGCAAGCAATACTGAACAGGTCTTTGTGCAGGGAAGTCTAGAGAGAAAGTGTTCTGTAACCAGAACAGACTGTCATTCTGCAGACACTCCTGGAGTCATGATTACTAGCTGTGCTTCAGCTTTCAGTAAAATACATGAGTTGAACATGCTCAGCCCTACTCACGGTTATGGAAAATAACTGAAGAATAGCCATCTGAAGATGCACGTCACTATATCCATCCCATAATTAATAACATTCAGATGACCTCACTCACTTCCTTTAATGAATGATTTAACATGCCAAGCACTTGCAACTATTTAGCATTTGAAATATGTTAATGTTCTGAACATTTGATGGGAGAAGAACATTTGAATAATTTACCATAAATATTTTTCAAACATTTGATTGTTGTCACCAAATCTGGCATGGCCCATTTGCTTCATCATATTGCCTAAAACTGCAGCTGCATACCACAAACAAAAGAGGATTAAAGCCAGAGTAGCACATTTCTGGATTCACATATAATCAGTTTCACTTGCTGTCAAACACCATGCATCTGAAATATCTTTTGGTAAAGGTATACATTTTCCTTTTAAACTAACATGCATACTAAAGCATTGGAAGCTGTTTATTTAGTAATTTATGTTGGCACGCAGACGTTGCAGTAGCATATGTCTGAAAAACAAACAATCAACAAACTACTGATGAAACCTGTGGACTCTCCTACAGGTCAATCTTATTTCCAATTTCCCATAAATACAAAGGTAAATTAAAAGTTTTTCAAATCAGATAGGTTTTTACCCTTTAACATGATGCTTTGCTGGACTACCAACAAAACCTTGGCCTGTCACTAAAAATGTTTTACCAGAGACATGGTAAATTCAAGTCTAGTGTCACAAGGGTAACATGGTAGATCTAAATCCTGCTATAGGAGGTAGAAAAGGAAGCAATATCACACATAAATGTATTTTTTTTAACAAAAGAAAGAATGAGAAAATACACATTCACATAAGGGCAAAATAATAACACTCTTCAGACACACTAAACAAAAGATATCTCTATAGCTTTTGACAGTCTGAAGGTAATCTGATACTTATGCAATGTAGTATGCAACCTCAGTGTAAAATGTCAGCAAAAGAAAACTGAAGAATTCAATTTTTTTTTTTATACTTCCTTACAGTCGTTCAGTTCATTCACTCAACATCTATAGCTTCTTAAAGAGTGGAAAACAATGTCTATAGACCTTAAAGAATTGAAAACAATGCAGAAATGAATTGATATTCTGGAAAAAGCTGAACATTAGTATGTTTTGGTAAAAGAATACTGCAGCTCCTTCAAGGAAAATTTGTGACACATACACATAGTCATGATAGTATGTTAAGGGTGAGGGTGGAAGCTTGCTTCAGGTTTGGTTTTTGTTTTGTTTTTTTTTTTTTTTTTTCTTTTTCAGGAATATTTCTGTTTTAAATGGTATCTGAGTGCTTAAAATTGTGAATGTACTGACAAATGGTGATCTGTATAATGGAAATTAAGTTTTTTAATGTGCTCTCTTAATTTTCTAACACTTCTCTATATACTGTGCTTTCTTTAGCTAATGAATGGGTGTATGAGGGATTGTTGAACAGAAGGTGGGAAGCAGTACAAAACTGCATAATTTCGGAATGTTTTAGGGCTGTTTTACGTGTCCAGTCCGTCCTGTTACATGCCAGGCCATAAAATTCCATTCATTGTTTGCATCCAGACCAACAATGTGCAGTGAATGAGAGTATTTTTCTTGTTTTCTGGTACTTTTGAGAAAAGAATACAAATTTGGTTGAAAGTCTTTACCTATGGCAAATTTGTTACAGTCAGTTAATACACTCTTCCAGAATCTAGAACAGAATTTCAATTCCATTTTGAAATCTATTGACTTAAACTACTTGTTATTGAAATGTTTTTGGTGTTTAGCAGATTAGAGAGTCCTCACTTATTAATGTAGCCATTAGAATGCAGGGTCTGCCATGATAAAAACATTTTTCCCTAAACACTTCCTCTGATGGAGCAGGCCAGTGCCAATGTGGATTCAGACCTAGAATGATTTAGCAATGTTGAAAGAGGAAAAAGAGAAAAGACTTCTGAACTTTGCCTCCTGCTAATTCCTCCCATTCCAGATGGTGAAATGATAACAAAAACTCAAAGAAGAATCTTACCTCTTAAAGGAGGGACTACATTTTAAGGACTTGACTGTCATAAAATATGGTCTTTTTCTTTACATTTTTGACAGCAACAGTGTGATTTAAGCATTTTTCACTCATGGGTGAATATGTAGGCCTATCATACATCACAAGTGTGCTGATCTTTCACACAAAATAAACATAATTTTGCATAAGCACAAATGCAAATAAACTTGAAAATGAGTATCAGAATCTTGCAGGGAATTAAGACATTGTGGGCAGGACAGAAAGGGATATTTCATGATTCTCTGTTTAGGTGAGTATATGAAGTGAGAGCTCTACTTTGGATGCAAGAAAAGAAAAGAAAAGAAAAGAAAAGAAAAGAAAAGAAAAGAAAAGAAAAGAAAAGAAAAGAAAAGAAAAGAAAAGAAAAGAAAAGAAAAGAAAAGAAAGAAAAGAAAACAGTAATTTTCATCAATTGTGTGACAGTATTTCCTCTCCAATAGGTAAAACCAAACTAACTATACTCAACCAAATTTGTGTGCTCTGTTACAATGAGATATAGATGCCAGGCCTGAAGGTAAGATGTAAAATTTTTTGTTTTTTAAAGACTTTGTCTTGTAAATTAGTCAGAAGTGTTAGTTTTCATTTGGAGCCTTTTAATTTTTCTACTTTTTTGTCTTATATTGAGGTTTATCCTAAATATTGTTATAAAAGAGAGATAAAAATCAATTAATATTCTATCATCAGATAGCTTCTCTCTCAATATAAAACACTGCACAGAAGACAAGTAAATTGGATAGGAAACAGAAACTGTATCTCTTTGTAATGTTTTAGGTGAAGTTGCAAATTGAATGAGAAGTCTAGCCGTATGATTACATTCAGCTGCTAAGCAAACAGGCTCCAAGTCCCTTTGAATTGTGTTTGGAAACTCCCTAAAATTGTTTCCCAGATCCCAAGGTAAAGATGTATAGTAGATAACCTAGCAGTGTGATTTTGCTGGCAAGAAAAGCATCGTAATTGCTAACAAAATCCGGGAGTTATAGAAATGGTGTAGTTTCTGTACATACTGAACCCAGGATCACTGGAGGTGCTTTCAACATCTTTTTCTGTGTGCTGAAGATGTGTAATGAAACATACAGAAAAAAGAATCCCTCTTTAATCACTGAATTGCAGGTGTATATATATATATATAAAGTGCCAAATGATACCACCATAGGAGAAAGTCTTTGATTTGCCTACTGAATGATATAGGTCTAGCAATGTCAACTCTTTACTTTAAACAGTGAATGTACTTGGATCTGACCAGTTGGAACACCTCTTTGAGAAGGAATATCTATTTGGTTCTTGCACTTCTGAGACACTTGTTACAAATCTGAAAAATATTCACAGACTAAGAATGTTCTACTCTGAAGCAGATATTTCTTCAAAATCTTAAATAATCTTAATCAGAAAAACTAAGGAAATCTTTGCTTAAGGCTGTCATCTCATCCTTGTGTTGTTCTGTTTTGTCAAAGTATTAATAGGATTTGAGAATAATGTCTATGTATGATGCTAAGCATATCCTGTGAGATATATCATGCAGAAATATTCCTGAAGGTCAAGAACACTCCACGGGAAATTTTATTGGGCATTTGCAGTAGACTCGAGGCTCTTCAGAAACTCCATAGTTTGACTTCTGACAGTGCACAGAGGGTAGTTTCTGAAGTACTTGAATGTCACATCAATCAAATATTTAGATGTGAGATTACTAGCCCATGCATCTGAAACAGAGGCTAGTCAATGGGTGATTTTCCCCTTTCTATTAGTAACTGCTTTAAATAGTATTAGGATTTAAAAAAGAAACCATAGCTCAGTCTGCATCGACTAATTACTTTTACTGACACGTTATGTATGAACTTGCTGGGATCTGACCGCACCGTTTCTCCTTTGTACTGATTTAACTGTGTCTAGAATGTCAGGGAAATATTTCCTCTGAATGTTTGTTTAATTTTCTTATTTGTGTGTGAATAAGAGCATCTCATGAGGTATAAAGTGATCTTAAATCATTATTATCTAGAAATACTTCAGATTTTCTGGAGTTGCAGTAGTGGTTCTAGTTAAAAGAAACAGCAATTTTCAATTGTCATCCTCATTTTCTTGAGAAAAAACTGTTTATTTTCAAGTTGTGAATTTCCATGTTTTCTGTCTGGTTGAAAGAGAAGTTTTTTGGAAAGTCTGAGGTTTCATAAATGAACATGGTACTCCATCTACCATTAAAATTTGTGCTGGTAAATGTTTCCCACTACTTCTGTTGTTCAGCCAGAAAGCTGCATTTCTTCATCCATCATGAGGGCAGAGTTGAGGTTAGGTCAAATGGTGCGTGCAAAGTGTTTCTCAGCTGTTGTTTAAGCAAGCTTTAGCTATTTCTGTAGCTGATTTAGAGTTCTTTGATCTGTCTCATTCACTATAAATATAGTGAAGATGTAACCATGATCAAGGCTAAAAGCAAAATGTAGTGACCTTAGTTACCTCTGTGCTAAAATAATGATGGGGAGGCAGGAAAGGAAAGAAAACAGGAACAATGAATTAAAGAACCTGATTCTTCACTTATACTGGTTTGTTCCAAAGGATTCCACCTAATTCAGTAAACTTACTTCTGATTTACAGGGTTATGTGAGAGAGCAAAAGCAAGCTTCATGTAACTCCAGAGAAAACTAAAAGGAGACATGATTAACGTTCTGCATTTCTCACAGACCACAAATAAATTAGATAAAATACATTACAGCAGATTGGAACAAGGAAATATTTGGATTAAAGGCTTCTTCAGGAAACCTAGGCTCTATAGAATAAATTGTGATTTAGTAAAAAACACTCTTGTATGAGCACTGAGCACATTTGTTGTCCACTGCACTGTTCATGGCCTTTTACTGTCAGAGAATGGTCCAACACTGTGGTAAATTTTTAACATGATAATTTTACTTTCTTCCATTTCTCTATATAGTTTTTCACTTATTTGTTAACATTACTATGCTTCAGCCAAAAGGCAAAATTTTCATTTATTGGAAAAACACTTTTTATAACTTTGGGTCGTCTGACAGTAAATACTGTGGGAAAAGGTTGAATAAAAACCAGTGACCTTATGGAAAAAGAAAAAAAACTCAAAAGCTTGGAAAGATCAGATATACATTTGAAACTGATCAGGCTCTATTATTATAGAATTCAGTGATATGAAATCAGGTCTCTTCAAAAGCAATTAACTTTTCTATACCATACATGGGAAGGGGTAAGGGCTCCCAATATACTGTTCCATTCATTTAGTGCCATCCAGTCACTGACATGGTTCTTTTTGTATACTTCCCTCAGTATCACTTTCTAGATGGGGCACATCCCTCTTCTTTTGAAGCTAAACAGTTTTTTGGAAGATGGTTTTCCCTTCTTGTTCAAGACTTTCTCGCTTATATTCATATTTTTTTTTTGTTGTTGTTGTTGTTATGGATGTTTTTTGGGAGCTGGGAAAGTAATCTTTGCAAGCAATTCTTTGTCAAGTAAGATCATAAAAATAAAGACTGAGCTCAGATAATCTCATGAGTTCAGAACCTGAAGTGTTAAAAAGAAAAACACCTGAATCTTTCTAAATGTAATAAGTAGACAATACATTAAATGTGTCTTGAATTAGCCTTTTTATTTCCTATCAGATTCTATAAGATTTAAATTATTTATATTTTAAATATTTTGCATATCAAAGCTAGTTACAATAGTAGAAAAATATAGAAGAGGAAAATGTATTTTCCATATTCCAGCTTCTTAAATACTGAAGAGGCATAAACAGTTTCAGCACACAATAAAACGCAAGTGTGGGTCTTCAGCATGCATCTTCAGAAAAAAAAAATCAAAGATTCCTAGTCATTACAATAATATTTTAAATGATAGGAGTTGGATTCATTGGCTCTTCCACATATTAGTTAGGAATCTACTTAAAATTAGTCATGTAGGCTGCCTGTCTAGTCAGTCAATAGGTAAGATTGTGATATATCTATAATCTGAGTAATAGTCACATTGTGTTAATCTGTCAAGCACTCACAAGCTGTGTTTGAGCTATGATGGTAATTACCTTATTAACAAAATAAAATACAGTAAACAAAGTAGTGATGAAAATTTTGTGGTGCAGGAATTTTCTTAAGAATCAGCTTCTCTCCATGTGCAGGTTCAAAATACATAAGTAACAGAGAATAATTTTGAATGTGCCACATATACCTTGAGCAACGATCACAACATCTTGCTTTGTTAAGTGTGATGTGGAACAGGACAATTTTTGTCTTAGCCAGTTAATAGTTCTTTCAGGTTCTGAATCAGCAAAATGTTTAGGAGCTACTTATACATTCTTGAAGTTCTTATAGCACATTACATTCTACAGAGTCAGGAGTCACTGAAAGAAAAAGAAAGAAGACAAATTGAAATTTTGACCATGATCACTGTTGAATGTTCACAGTTCTTGGAGACGTTCTTCATAGCATTGTAAACTTGGATCCAAAGGGACTTGCGCAGTAACCCTGCTTCATCTGGCATTACACAGGTAATAGAAACTCTCCCAGCGAACATAAAATTCAAGTTATCTCTGTGAGATAGCTTATGTTTTGGAAAGGTGTTTAGTCTTGAAGAAAGGCTTTCGGGTGATAGTCATTTTCCTATCTAAGCCATTCCAAAAGATAAATATCATTGGGACTTTCAGAAAAGAAGCACTTTATTTTGTATTTGCTTAGCTTCAACATACACTTCCAATATATCTTTTCCTGCAAATCAAAGCTGGCTGCTGTCAGAGATCTTCTCCTGGTATATATGCTTGTGATTTCTTTGCAAAACTTTGCGAATTTGAGTTGAAATAAAAGAATTATGTTTATTTTCAGAAGGTGATGATATTGGCTCTGTCTAGTCTGTGAAGCAGGTTCTTTCTGCACTTAGGCCACGTTCCAAATACAAATAGAAAATGAATGTTGGATGCATAGCCAAAGAGAAACCTGCAGTGTGCCTTAGTATGTCCCCCACATGGGATCAATCAAAACTAAGACTGCTGGGCACACTGCAAAGCATAGTTACCCTGTGGAATGGCTGCAATCAAGAAATCCTAAGCCTTGTATTTAGTATTCACTGGGGAGGGACAGCTTAAGAAGGCTAATTTGTTCTTTCATGGAGTATTAGAGTTGCATGATGAAAAAAAGCCACTGGGATGTTTACTTCTGCAATCTATGAGATTTGTTGCAGTCAAAATGCTGATGCCTTTGTTTTCATTACTAAAGTGTTCCAGATCATACACAGTATGTAGCTATCAAACCTAGTTTCTGAACAGAATTGATGTTTGCTTTTCATATTTAGTATCTCTTATGTTGTCTAGACTGTCAGCAGACTCTGTAAACTCAGCTATAAGTTTTTTAGCTATATCTGTCTGGGAAGATTTCGATATGTCATTGTAATTTTAAGGGATTTGGTACCAATCTAATTTCAAGATACTTTTAATCTGTTTAATTGAATCTACAAGTTTCTAATCATGATAAATAATGAAAAAAATATTTTCTGGAATAAAAGGTATAGACTAAAGGTTTTACCAGAGAGAATACAGCTATAAGATCTAGACAGATGAAACAATAGTTTTGCCTGAAGACTGGAAGAAGAGACACACAAATAAAAATGTCTAGAATATTAAATAGGGTCTGTTTCCATATAGTCTTTTAAATCTTAATTTAGTTTTCTATAAAAGTTTCAAAATATGTTCAGAGATAGTACCCAGTTCAGAAAAGGGACACACTCTTCAGCTTTTCTGAAGATTGACCGTTACTTCAGTACAAGAAAAAAGAACTTAAGAACTTAACTTTAAATACTGGGATTTTTTTTGGTTGATTGGTTTTTATAATATCAGAATATTTTTTCTCCTTCTGAGGCAATATTAATACTCTAAGCCTAAGCATCCAGCACCTCATGTGATTTGAAAGCTGAATTGTGAGCTGAAAACTAGAGTATTTGTTTGACAGTTCCTGGGGATGTTAGTGGTTTAAAATATTCACCTTGTTATCTTTCAACAGTCAATCAAAAGTTTATCCAAAAAAGAGCTCTTTTTGGAAAGAAGGCATAGAAACAAAACTGGGTTTTGTTGACAAAAACTTTCAGGACAAACCTACAGCCTAAGCTGATTCTTTCCATGTTCTTCTCTGTTGTTGGAAAAGCAAGAAAAGAAAGATTATCAGGTTCCTTTTGTCTTCCAGCATGGTTCCCCTTTACCCAGGAATGTCACAAGAATACTCTGAATTTAATTTCTTTCTGACCTTGTGCTATAAAAGCACAATAATGGTCATAATGTTCATCTTTATATACCCTGTTGACCAACATTATTTACTTTCCATACCTGCACACTTTTCTAAGGGTAAATCAGTTTGGATAGTAGATACTAGTAACTAGTGATTTCCCTGCAAGTTACTTATTAATTTTATCTGAGTAAATCTTAAGTGTAGTATTTGCAAGTTGATGTAACAACAGTAATATAATTTATAGATGAAATGCATTAATCTTGGGCAAAATATAGCCATGGACAACCTGATAGTTGGTTGGAATTCAGTGGTTAAAAAGAGGAAATAATTATATTTAAATTTGGTCAAGACACAGGGACTATTGCATTATGTTTGTGAGCAGAGCTATTTGGAAAACTAAATGCCTCTAAATATTCATGGACTCAGTTTAATATTGCATCAAAGGATGGCAAACAGGGTCTGATTTACCTAGCCAGAAATACTACAGATGTTGCCAAGGTTAAAACAAATTTGGTTTCTTTCTTACTCATTTACTAAGTGAGAAGTATGTGACTTTGATGCTAATGCAGTGCAATAAAAATATATCTGTGACAGTTTCCTACTGCCAAATGGACTACTTGCAAACACTGTGTAACCACCAACGAGGTTAAAAAAGAAAAAAATCAGTTTCTGAACTTTAAGAATAATATATTGACCTTGTTGAATCTTTGTAAAAATTAAATGATGTATGAAATACCTACAGTGCACAGACAGAATACACACAATGCTTGTGTCTGTTATATGCAGAAATACTGTTGTTGGAAGTGGCTAGAAAACCTATCATCAAGCATGGAAATGCCAGATAGAAGGAAGAACTGTAGGTGTGAGGGAATTGGATTAGAAATAGCATACAACTCTTTTACTTCTTTTTTATTTCCTACTCCCTAGACTCCCCAGTTGCCCAAAAAAGCCAGTGTAATAAGTTTTCATTAAAATGATTTAGAAAAGTCTTGCTAATGTAAGAAGATAAACAAGGACACGACTGTGTCTAAAATTTGCTGGAGTCCTTGTTCATGTAATCAGTCTCTCTTTTCAAATAAAATATTGCCAAATTAAAATCTTTGTCTATATTTTGTATAGGACTAGGAGAGATCAAAGAAGGTGAGGTCAAGAGGAAATAGCTTAGGGATTTCAGGACAGGTGAGTTCCAGTTAGAGAACTATATTGGATGCATTGAAACATCAAGCTTATGGAATGAGGCAGAAATAGATAGGAGTTACCTGCTAGGTGTACATGTGGCCCCACATAGAGATGGACTTGGAAAGCTGGAGTAATCATCTGGAAAGATGATTAACAAACAAGATGTCTGACAGCAACAGGAAAAAATTGTATCCAGTGAGCACGGCAAATCAAGATGAGGGTCCTGATCCGGCAATATTATGTGCATGTTTAACTATACTCTTGGGACTTGTTGGATTTATAGGAAGTACTCACATAAATAAGGCGAACCGTCTGCAGAGTTGAGGCAAAGGGCCAAAGCATCTGTCCTCAATCTTATAATACAGTGATGCAAAATAAATTACCTGAAAAATAATGGAACCTTTAATTCCAGTACTCTGAGCCTTTAATTCCTCAGTGTATTATATGTGGATTCATTACAGTATATGCACTGAACCTATTTAAACAGCTAATACAGCATGTAAAATAAAGTTTTCTATGTAGGAAATACATTCTCATCTAAGTGAAAACTGAACTCATTTTATTTCATAATCTGGTTTATGTCTTCTACATGAGCCAAGTGATTAAGGCCAAGTGGAATATATTTTTTAGTAATACTTGCTGTAATAGTCATGGTTTTAGTTTGTATAAACCCAAAATGTCATTAGTAATGAGGAAAAAGGATTTTGGTTTTAAGCAGAAATTGTCCTTTTAAGTTAAAGTTGAAAAAACTGTGTAATAATTTTTGCATTATGATAATAACTAATCTTGATTTCTCTTGTTGGTCTGTAGTGTTTCATACATAAAACATCAGGGATCATATCTATGGCTGACAAAGATCATGTAGTTTATTATAGCATATTAGCATAAAGATAATATCTACTATCAAGGGCAAATCTACTTGAAGGTCAAGCCTGGAGCAAAATTTAAGAGAAGTTACTGGTGAAAAATCTGTCGGTTAACTTTTGATTAATTATTTAGGAAGGATTCAAAACATGCTTCCTGGAAAAAAGCAAAAGTTGAATGCTAGACATATCTCAGGTAGTTACATTAATGCATACTGTGGCTGACTTTTTCAATGAAACTGAGAAATATAGGAGTCAGAACAATGGTCAGAAAAATGACATTTCTTTTCCTGGAACAGCAGCTGTAAAAGGGGCTTGAGCTGCCTGAATATCTTAAAGTGGGCTAAACTCCAAAGTTTAGCAGAAGGAGTTTGAAAAATCAGCAGATAATTCCAGTGTATGTACTGTTCCATTGTTGTTAAATACAATGGAAAATTCTGGTCCAGAGAGAAAGTGGAGTATAATAGTCTAAGCTTAATAGTACTTATTTATAATAAATCATCCCTTTAAAAGATATTTTGACAGTGTTGCTGAAAATGTAGTCTTCAATATCCAAGTTTAAAGCCCTTCGACAGCATCAGAGATTCAGGTGTGTACATTTCAGTTGTGTTTACCCTCTGCAGTTTCTGGACCTCTGAGGCTTCCATTTTCTGCTGTCTTCTTTTGTTTTTATTACCTTTTGAAGTGTGTATTAGGCTGGAGTTACTGCTGATTTACTTTATCACCTCATTGCTCACCTCAGGCCTTTGCAATCCTCATAGTCTTTTAAAATTTTATTTCCATATTCATCAGGTACTGGCTCTTCTCCATGCTCTGGCATTTTATTAAGGGATGCATACTGTGAGCCAGTTTAATAGTTTGTTGCCACAGCCCCATATTCAGAGCTTGCAAGGACATGAACTGTTTACATTCATTTTTAGCAAATGCTGATGGTTAATATCTGCTCTTCTGTTAAATGGTGAGAAAATTGATGCTTTATAATTCCCCTCCTAATTTTTATCCTGAATCCCAAAGGCTCTGCTTTATGTCCTGGGTTAATAGCCCTTCAAAATTTTAATTTAGAAATCATCTGGGCATTCAGACAGAAAACTGTTATTATTCATTCAGAATTGGCATGTCTCATGCAGTGGAATACTTGCCCTAGAAACATTCTGCAAGACAGTCTACCTGGTCCCACAGTTGAGAAGGTGATATTGGTTAGCACAGAGGAAGAAATAGGAGATAGTATTACACATGGAGACTCCCAAGAAGATATTTTTGAGATCTTGAGGTATATCAAGTAAAATTTCAACTCTGTGAAGATAATGGAAAAAACCCTATGGATTAGGCTAGATTTGACCTGTGTTGTAGGTTAACCCTGACTAGCAGCTAAGACCCACACAGTTGCTCACTCACTCTCGGTCTGATGGGGAAGAGAATTAGGTTAAAAGTGAGAAAACTAATGGGTTCAGATAAGGACAGTTTAACAGGTAGAGCAAAAGCTGCTTGTGCAAATAACCAAAATAAGGAATTCATTCACTACTTCCCATTGACAGGCAGATGTTCAGCCATCCCCAGGAAAGCAAGGCTCCATCAAGCATATTGGTTACTTGTGAAAACAAATGCCATCACTCCAAATGCCCTCCCTTCCTTCTACTTTGCCCAACTTTATTGCTTAGCATGACATTATATGATATGGAATACCCCTTTGGTCAGCTGGAGTCAACTGTTCTGGCATTCTTGTGCCACCTCTCGCTTTCTTGTGCACCCCCAGCCTACTCACTGGTTGGGTGGTGTGAGAAGCAGAAAAGGCCTTGATGCTGTGTAAGCACTGCTCAGCAATATCTAAAACATCCCTGTGTTATCAGGTGGTCACAAATCTAGAACAACACCATATGAGCTACTGAAAAGAAAATTAACTCTATCCCAGTCAAAACCAGTAAAACTTGTCATTAGAGGACTTAACATGAATTTTACATTAATTAGATGGAGTACATTGCTATAATGTTTGATAGCCTCACAACGATTTACTTTTATTACATCAATCTTGTGAGACAGCAAATGCTGTTTTCCTTATTTAACATACTAAGAACAGAAACATCAATTAAAGTTGTCTCTAACATGAAGTTGTAGCTAGCTTTGGGCAAGCCACTTGTGTTTTGGAAGGTACATTCAAAGGCTCCTGTGCTACCATAGGGATCAGAAGCAGGGTGCTGACTTTACTGCAGCATTCTACCCAAGCTTTTTTGACTTGAACTAGTTCCGAGTTAGATTTTGATATGTAAGCAAATCCTAGGCTTTTTATCAGTGTCATTCACCAAGTCTCTGGCAAATCAAAACTTAAACCTAGGTCCTGTCAATCGTCTCACTTATGACTGAAAAAAATAATACCGAGTCTCTTATTTGAATATTTAACAAATTACATGTAATGTCTTCCCCCCTCCCCTTCTACATGTGGAAAAGAGGATCTTGTCTCAGTAAAAAGTATTAGGCTTTTAATTTCACATTATGAAAATTATCTCTGTGAGGTATTCTTTTATAAGCTTCTGGGCAGCTCTGATAGATGCTGAAAATTAACATCTGAATTCCCTTAAATTTCACTACTACTGCCAAGCAGTTTAAAAACATTGTTGATACAGAGGCTTATTAATTACTAGTATAGTCTTTGTAATTGCCTAGTCAAGAAATTGATGAACAAAGTCATTTCAGAAAGCAATCAATTTGAAATCTAATTTGTTGGCGAAATGAACCATATAAACAAAATGCCACTTGCAGTTTGACTAAAATGAGATGTGCTTAACGAACCTATCATCATCTGTGATATTCATCATGATGGGTCACAGTTGCATAAAATGTTATAAATCTCAACCAATGCACATAAAGCTGAAACATAATATTGTATTCTGAAAAGAATAAAACATAAAACAGATGGCTGCCCCATGGAAACATCCTTAAATCTCACATGTTCTATTCATTGACTTTTGGACAGATGAACTTAAACTGAGTAGAAGAAAAAAAAAAAATGAATTGTCCTTTCCACATTGCATTTTACCTTATTATCCATATTGGAAGCTGGGACGGGGGAGGCAGTGGTTCTAGATGTGAGCTGCCAAACATAGGCCCTTTTGGAGTGAAGTGATGAACAAATTTTCCTTCTTTATTTTGCACAGCTCCAGAGCCAATTGTTTGAGGCAACAAATAGATTATTGCAGGCAACACGGTGGAAGCTTGAGGACTTGCCAGAATTATTATTATTATTATTTTTGTAATTAGTATTGATGAATAAGGGTTATACGTAAAGTTGTAAGCAAAAATGATGAGATGATTGAATACTAAAAACACACTCAAGGGGCTAAGGAACTGATCTGCCTGAGATAATAAGTCTAGTTTTTATTTCTTCAATGCTTACCTAACCAGACAGCATGTCTCCTCCCTTCTGATTCATGACGCTATCTTTCTTTGGAATGTCTAAAACAAGAAATCTCCACTTACAGCTTTCCCATTTAATATCAGATGTTCAGATGTTTCCCAGCAATCCCTTTGTAAAAGAATTATTTATTAAAAGGTATCTGGAAGTCTAGGAAAAAAGGGGATTTGCTTAAATACGAAAATACTATGTTGTAAATAATGAGGGAGCAAAGTCCATGTATGTATGTGTATATGTATGTGTAGAAATGTCTTATATACTTACATATGTATGCATGGGTTGAAAGAGAGAGAGGTGAGGTTACTCTGCTGAAGCTCTTTCTTCTGTAGAAGAGAGCACACATTCTCCTGGTGTACAAACTATAAATAAAACATATGCAATATTTATGAAACTTGATCACTGGAAAAAAAAATTCTTAAAATTACTATGTTCAAAAGAGAAAAGCAGTATTTTTGAGAGCTTTTTATCTTTCTCCTCCTTTTTTCCTTTTTTTAAAATTATAGGATGGGGAAGCAAGGGAATCATCTTAGGTAGGAGACTGGATTGTGATCTCACTTACAACAATATAAATTCATTGATTTCAGTTCAATTATTCCTGACTGACAACAGCACAACAGAGAGCAGAATCAGTCCCCTAATCACCAAAGTGTTACCTGAAGGTTTTTAAGATATAAAGAGTCTATTGACCTCTGCTGTCAGAGGACAGTATCTCAAAGTAGTGTGTGTATATAAGTGAGAGAGATAGAATAGTAAATTAAAATTAATATTGCAAAAATCTTTCCTTTTGCCCAGACAAATAGTTTCCAAGGAGAAAATAAATACCAAAATATAGAGTAAAACTATTTTTTGGATGGAATTTTTCTTTTCTCCTGTCTGTACTGACAAAAAAAAAAAGGGGCGGGGGGGACAGTTTTCTGGAACATGATGAGTAACGTGGATTAGTATAGCAAAGAAGGAACAACTTCCATCTGATTCTGGCAGAAAAGCTGCAGGAGTGATGCCACCCTGCCTCTGGCACCTGAGCTAGCCAAGGGGCCCTGGAGGTATCTGATCCCACTTGAGGCCCCATGGTGTGGAGGTTGCCTGAGTCTGTCTACTTAGGAGATGGATTTGATACAGGTCCTGGTGAACTTCTCAAGCCTTGGCAGTTGAGACCAATCAGGATCTTGTCAATAGTCCTTAGGTAACAAGCTGCGTGAGGACTGCAGCAAGGGATTTGTAGGCGACCCATTAACACGCAAACCCCTGCCGTGTCCTATCAGAAGAAAGTATTGGTTTTCTAACATCTAAGGGGCACTGCCAGTCTTCTTACACGGCAGATTTATTTGAAGGAAGTGGTGTGATTAGCTCAGATCCCTATTTAATTTGGAGTAGAGTTCTTGAGGAGACACTTTTGTAAATTGTTTAATCAATTAGCTTTTCACAGGAAAACTGTCCTTTGTAAATTTAATTAAATCAATGAAAAGCTATAATGATTTTTTTCAAAAAATGTTTTTTTCTAAGCAGAAGTAAAGAAATTTCTAAAAATCATTATGCCTAGTTAATACTCTAATAAGAGCTCCACTGACATATAATACTGTTTGAAATCTTATGTGTGTCTTGGCTACTTTATAGACTAGTGCAGTGCTGGGAAAAGGTATTCCTTTACTTTGCTTAGGGTTTCTGTCTCACATATTTTGAAATGGAATCAGAGACTAAGGAGAAATCTGGTTTATCTGGTTTCCAAAGGAAAAAAAAAAAAAAGTAACACGCTGCCTAGTAGGGTTGGAGCCAAAGAAGATCCTGCTTGAAAAGCTGAGTTATCATCCTAGAAAGGAAAGGTTAAAAGTGAATTGACAAAAATAACCTGTCTTTAAAGCTGTGATCCTTCACTATCACATCCCTAAGATCTGTGCATTTTCTGCAGGTACAGCTAGCTTCTCATCTGCAAATCCTCAAGGAAGCTGGCAGGCAACTGGAGGCTCAGCTGAAGCCCAGCCATAAATAAGTACAGCTTTAAATGGTCTCAGCAGCATTGTCTCTCCTGTTGTGTTTATTGTACAATGTAAGCAGCACAGCTTGGCTAAGCCTGCAAATACTAAATGGAAAAAACAGCACTCAAGACTACTGTATTTCTGTATTTTCTGCTGAAACTCAGAAGGTTTTATAATGAGGGTATAGTAATAGAACAGTAGAGTAGAATTAATAATTTTATATTCCTCAAATGATTCCACTAAGGGAAGACTAAATAAAGGAATTTCCTGTCTGAAGAGCGGGAACTTAATTAGGTTCATTGCTGTACCTAGCCTTCTTGAGCAAGTTCTCTAATTTTTGAGTAATAAATGTGCTGAATTGATTTCTTGCATGGGCTGGTTCATAATTATAACAACTATGGGAATAAACAGTTCTATTTAATTTATGCTAAGACCAAGGGCATCAGTGGCAGATAGACAGATAACAGAAATACAGCATCACTCTGGTAGAGACAATTAATGCTTTTCCTAAAGTACACGAGAGTAATTTATGTGCATTAGTCCATCCTTTCCTAATTTAAGTTTTATGATCCTTGTAATATCAAGATATATGAGTTTCAAGGATTATACATGTCCTTGGATCAAATTTCTCAATAGTCAATGAAGTGTAACAATTAATTATAATAAATAATGCAAGTAGAACTCATGACAAAAGGCTGGGTCAGTAACTGAACAAAATGGACAAGGCTTTTACTCAGCTTATTTAGTATGCAGAAATATAGGAACAAGGAATTTACTACAAAGAGTTATTGGTCCATCTGAGCATGAGAATAAGGAAAGGAAACTTATATTTTCACAATGTCTTTCCTTAGATACTGACAAGGTTATATAGCATGTCTGAGAGAATTCTGCTCTTTGACTAGCTCCGACTCCAGCATCTCACACATCAAATGACAGTATAACCCTTGCTTTGCTGCTTGGTAGTACTGCCATGAAGTGAACTTTAATATCTACTTGCAGTGTGTGATCTATGTAAGCCCTGAGGCTCAGCTATCCTAGTCATTTACCTTACATTCAGACTATGATAACGGGGATTCTTGTATTAGAACATGTATCTGTGATAGTTTCACTGGGCTAGCCCTTGGCTAGCAGCCAACACAGCCATTCACCCATTGGCCCTCACCCCAGGGGATAGGAGAGAGGATTGGGGGGACAAGGAATAGGAGGCTTGTAGGTTGAGATAAGAACAGTTTAATAATAGAGAGAAAACTTAAAATAATACTAATATTAAAATAGTAGTGATAATGATAACAGTAACAAAATATGCAAATGAGTGACACCCAATGCTGTTGCTTACTCCCCCGCTGACCGAGCCCCACCTGCTCCCAGATAACGATCCCGGAGGAGGGACAATCCCAAACTGAAACCACAATCCCGGAAGAACGCGAGCCTGAGCAAAAAGCCAGAGGGCACTAAAAGAGGAAGAGACCCTCACTAATATACTAGACATGACGTGATATGATATGGAATACCCCATTGGCATATCTAACTGTCAATTAAGTTTATTAATTTAAGTATTCTTCACCCCTCTTAAATCTTGTGCTTGTGGACTAACAGAACACAAAGTCCTTCACTTCCAGTGACAAAAATGCAAACACTGGTATGTTATCAGTGTCTCTCTCATAACAAATCCCAGGCTGAAAGCAAAACACAGCACAATTCTAGATACTAAAAAAGAAACCCAGCTCTGTTTCAGCTAAAAACTAGGACAATGTCTTAATGATACAAGAATTCTGCACATAGTCCATGATGGCAAAAATCCAAACTTCTTCTTACGATTTATTTTCTTTGCCCATAACTTCTTAGGTTTGTACAGAATGGTTAAAAATCTGTCAGTGGAACTGCTTGACCCATCTGTACATGCTAATAAGGCCCACAGAACTGCAGCAATGTCAATAATAGCATGAATGCAAAGGACAGCTCACTCCATTGTCAATTCATTTAATTAGTTGGAAACCTAAAGATACATATCCAGAGCTCCAGTCATTCTTGTGCATTCCTACAAATTAACGCCTCATATACCAGTGGCAACATATGTAACATGTGATATATCAGTGCTAGGAGGAGAATCCCTGGATGAAATCTTTACTGAGACCAACAAAACACAGTTGGTACCTAAGTGAAATTTATATTTGTTGTTATTTTTAGTTTTGTGGTTGATCCCAAAATTCACTGTAGATACTCTCCTTCCATATGATAATAGCATATTTCAAGTAAATAAAGATCTGGATAGGAAGTGAACACATATTTTCTAGAGATCAAAGGCTGTTTCTCTAGCCTATTACTCATTCTTCCAACCCATTTAGCTTTATGCCCCTTCACCTGCAGACTGTAACTATAATAGAGACACTGTCACAGTGATTAGCAAATTGAAATTTTGAAGGTTTATTAGCCCATGGCACACTGCAAAGAAGGCTTGTTCTGGAGACAAGACTTCTCATGCAGAAGTGCTGTATGACGAGTGGAGTTTACACTCAGTACCTGGAATTTTTGGGTTCTAATTCTGGTTTATCTTCTGTTTTATCTCTGGACACTAAAACAGGCTAAATCATGATTATTTCTCTGCTCCTCCCTGTGTCACTTGTTTAATGGATATTATGTTACTCCCTGTTTTGACGCTGTGAATATTAAAGACAACGAATGTTTGTAGAGAATTTTGTTCTCTAGGAATGTGAAACCTTCTGTACTATTTCACTGAAGAGCATCACCTACATGTTCCTAATTCATACATATAGACACTATACTTAATGCTTTTAAAGCTGGCGGTATCATGTATATGCATAAATGTTTTAAGTACAAAGAAAATAAAACTTGGGAATTCTGTCTGAAGACATATATTGGCCTTCTGGGACTAATATTCCAGGCTTTGTCTACAAAATAGCAGTCTATTGATCTTGAGCCCTTCTTGAAATCTGATTTTTCATTTGCCAAAGCAGATCCACTGTTCTGTTCTATTTATAGACTCCAGGGAAGGCCACAAAAATATAACTGGTGAAAAAAAAAAAAGAGAGAAATCTACTTGTGAGCCACATTTAGTTAAATCCTCCCCGTTCAGATGCAAACAGTGTCAGTATTTATTTACTGAAAATATAAGCAATAAATTACTGTGCTTTGAAATCTTGATTTCAAAGATTTCTAGGTGTCTCCTGCACACACACACACATAGGTATGATGATTCCTAAACTGCAAAATATGAATCTGAATTTTCAGACTGTGTGTAGATAAAAAAGGAGCCACAAATGACCTGACCTTAAACCTATTCAAATCTATAACTATGGTATGAAGAAACAAAAAATATGTTAGCTTTCATGCTTGTGGGGTACATGTCTAAGAAAATCTATCTGTATTGTCTTCAGTTCACAGCCAACCTATTCTTTGCCTGTTGTAGAAGTGTATTCTGGATTCATGAAATATTTGGGAGTTGGATAAATTAACTCCTTTGAGGCTTTTTCAGCACTCATTATAATGTAGCACACAAATTTTGTACTGACTTTTAAGCAGCAATATGCCCCACAAGATAGTATGGTGAGAAAAAAAAAAAAAAGATAGCTGGTAATTATTAGCTGATATTAATCAGCTGGTATTAATGCAGCTGGGCTGCAGTGACCATGAGATGGTGGAGT
>NW_010290705.1:20637-34870 GCF_000700745.2 Antrostomus carolinensis | reverse complement strand
GGCAGCTTCTCACAGAAGCCACCCTTATGCCACACCCCCTCCCCCAGCCCCCCCCAAAAAACCTTGCCAACAAACCCAATACAAATAAATAAGCCCATACACTATGGCTGTACAGTGAGCCTTGAGTGGTAAAGCAAGAGCTTTCTCTTGATAATCAGTGTTTTGCAAGTCCTGTGTCACTGTTTCTAAGGTAGGAAACTACAGAACTTTTTGAAAGGAAACACTTAACTAAGGAAATTCTACTTAATAAGGAAAATAAAATGGAAGAACAATCAATATCAAGGTGAGATTTGGGGTTTGCAGATTGTCTTTCTCAGCTGTTGCAAATTTGCCCAACTCCTTCAGCTTCAATGAACCTGTGCTGCTTTTTGTCTGCTCAGGATTCAGATTGTCAGCTATGTACTGATGGAAGATTTGACCCCTTTGGCATTGGCCTAGTGACTACTAGACCTCTTTCACCTTTGTGGTTTTGTTCATAATTCTGCCTCTTAGAGCAAGAACTTCTTGTCCAGTATAGTTAAAATCAGCCTTAAAAGTATAGGTGTGTCTTAATTAAGAGCCCTGGAGGCTTTCTCAAAGTGCCTCTGAATCCTAACTGTTTCCAGATTCCATGAGGAATATAATGAGGAAGAACAAAAATCTGAATTGAAATTACATTTTTCTTCATCTTGTTCTGGCAGGCAGCAAGAGCTGGAATTCAGCGTGTAGGAGAAATGGGATATTCACTTTCTTTACAAGCCTTCAGGCAAGCCCAGACTGTTTCAGTTTCAAGAAGTTTGCTCTAGGATAATGGGAAAGAGCAAGGCATCAGGTCAGAATGGGAAGAAAGGTTAAAAAAAATTGTAGTCTTCAACTGTGAAACCTTATGAAGTTTAGCTGCAGCACTTAGAACTTCCAAGTCCTGCCCCTGCAGTGGAAATGCCCAGTGACAGGAGTAGTAGATAAGACTTGGATATGTTTTGCCCCTGAGTCATTACAGTTTGTAGTTGCTGCATTAACACCACCTGGAATGGTTGGCAGTTTAAATTTATATGCCAGACTAAGTGATTTTTCCTGTTTTGCCACCAAGGCTCCAAAAGAAGACCAGAGCAGGTAGCTGAGGGCAGTAACATCTTAAGTTGCCTTCATATGACTTCCCAAAGACTGTGATACAAAGTCATGAATAGCTAAACTGTAAGCTTCAGGGGAAAAAGGGGGAGACAAAGTAGGTACTGAGCGAATGTAGATTTTGCTATCCTGTTGCTATTATATATGATACTAGTGTTAAAATATGGAAATTTGCATTATGCTGATTTACCTAGTTATGAAGTCAGTTAAATGAACCTGATTATTCATTAATACGGGGTGATGCACCTCATTTTTGTGCAATGGGTAGTTTTTGATCCTGTAGCAACTGTCATGTCAAAACAATCACAGAATCACAGAATGTTAGGGATTGGAAAGGACCTCGAAAGATCATCTAGTCCAATCCCCCTGCTGTAGCAGGAACACCTAGATGAGATCACAAAAACAATGAGCTAATGTAGATGTTGCTGTTTTACAAAAGTATAAAATTACATAGAAACTCCATTTATTTAGGCTGACAGATGTCTTGATGGAAAGCACTTTCATTCTCCTCATTTCCTAAATCTTGTAAAATCAGTTATTTGCTTTGAGGAAACAGATTTTTTTTCTTACATTCCCAGCCTCATTACTGTTGTAGTTCCACTTTGCATCTGTTATGTACAAAATGTGTTTGTAAGTAATATAATTTTTCCTCTTCTGTGGATTCGCAGGGAGACTAACCAGACTGTCCAGTTGACCCAGGAGTTCCTTGAGTACCATGTGAATGGAGACGTGATGAAAGGACCCATTTCAGATAACTACTTATTTGCCCCAAATGCTTCAGCTGTTCCAGTATCAAAAGCAGTGGAATTAGAAGTGGTTTCTGGAAACTTGATGACAGAGATACGGCAGTATTTCTACAGGTACAACACCATTACAGCTTCACTTCACTGGAATGTTTCATTCTCTGTAGATATGTATGAGATTAATTCTGTGTAGTTACTCGTAAACAGTGAGCTCTGTGTCCTGTTTTGGGTTTAGATAAAAGAACTAGTGTGCATCTGCTAAATGTAGCGCTGAGGAAGCACCTCCTTTAAATAGCACATATTGTTGCGAGGAGGGAGGTGAAGATAGTTCAGAGATACCTTCTGTGGTTTGCTTTATAGTGCAGCTTCTGTTGGGATCCTGGTTTCATACAATTAAATGAAAATTGCAGCTAACATCTTTACACAGCTGCAATTTGGACATAATAGTTGATTTTTATAGCTGTGAATATCTTCCTTACAAGCAAATTAGAGAAAGGAGAAATGAGTCATACACAAGGACACTGATGAACTAGCTACTTTTCTGTGTTAAATTTGCATTAGTCTATAACTCCTTCACCCTCTTTTAAATCTGGTTATTTGATTGAAGCCTTTTTCTTTAAGTGGTATTGTACAAGGATTGAAGTTGAGAAGGTTCTTTGGAAAACAGTGCAATTCTTGGATCAAAATTAATGTTGCCTAGATTGAAAAAATACTTATATTCTGTAGAATGTAGATGTGTTGCTTAGGGAGTCATAATTATTTTAAAATTTTTTGTTAATTTTGAGAAAACAGAGCCTCTCTAATCAAATCAAGAGTCCTCTTTACACTTGCAACACTAAAGAAAATTGTGGGATATCATTTAATCCAGCTGAATATCTTTACACTTGAAAATTAAATTGAAATTTAAAATAATTGTACATATACATGAAATATATAGAAACCAGGCAAGACAGTTGTCTATGTGTAGGATGACATCATGCATGATTTGCAAGTCTTGACATGACCAGTCAAGCGCTGCACTTTCTAAACTCTGCAATCTTCCCTCTCAATTTTATAGTAATGTTACTGCTCAGGATTACGTATATGCAGTGTATACCAAGACGTATACGGTACCAGAAGGCTACGATGGGAAGTTGCTTTGCCATAGGATAGAGCAAGAATATAGTGTTGGGCCTTTGGAATTAAATCGTGAAGCAGTTCTAAGAACAAGCACAAGCTTGAACACTGGGCAGCTACTCTACACTGACAGCAATGGATATCAGATTCAGAAAAGACCATTCAAGGCATATGTGAATAACACAGTGGCTCGGGTAAGCACAGAGGTGTAATCCAAAGTCAATTGTGTTGTCTTTGTTCTCCACTGCTGTTACCTAAGTTAATACTGTCATTGCATGATTTACTCTGTGTATTCAGAACTATTATCCTATGGTCCAGACCGCCTACATTGAAGATGATACCACAAGGCTGACGCTGCTTGCAGAAAGAGCTCATGGTGTCTCAAGCCAAGGAAATGGGCAAGTGGAGGTAACATATAAAAATATTCTTTTTCTAGGAGAACATAATTTCATGGCTACTGGTAATATAAGTAAAGCATGATGGCTGATTACTGTTGTGATATTTACCTTCCCAATACAGGTGATGCTTCACAGGAGACTATGGAACAACCTTCAGTGGGACCTGAATTACAATCTCACTTTGAATGACTCTTCAGTGGTTCGTCCCGTGATTTGGCTTATTTTAGGAACCAAGGCTCTCACCAGTATTTTGTATCAGACAAGCAGTCTGGCACTAGAACATAGACCAGTAGTAATGTTTGGAGCATTATCAGGTAACTCATTCCATCTCCTGTGCTATCTTTAGCATCTGAGTGGCTTATTTATTTTGCTCTGATTTATGCTGTTGGGTTTGTAAATGCAGACTTCAAGCCTCCAGTGTGGCAAACTTAGTATACAGTGAGCTAGGATGCAGATTTAGAGTCTACTAATTACTTTGCATTAATTTCAAACATGGATGTTGTCCAAGTGTATGAAATGTTTCTCTTGTTATGTACTTATCTCTACTTTCAGAGGAGAGTAAATTTTAAAGCATCTAATGAGAACAAAATGTCCACACAGGGAATTAGTGCAAAGTAGCTAGTGCACCATATATCAGCTTCCTGGGTGTTGAGTCCTTAATGACAATTTTTGGGTTATTTAAAAATATTTGTTTTACTTATTAACTAAAAGTGAAGCCTAATAGTGGAATAGCAACTTCCAGCTGCAATGAAATTTGTTTTATGGAAACCTCTAATATACTTCAGCAGTTAAAATCATGCTGCTTTCTACTTTTGTATCTCAAAAGGCCTTGGAGGAGAAAGCATAGCATCTGCTTTGCATCTGCCTTGGCAGAAAAAGCAAGAATCTCTTTACCCTTCCACAGCACCCTAGCCAGGCTTGTGTGTGTGATGGATGTTTGATGTTTGCTTTGTTTCACTTTGCATGAAGGACAGAAGCCAAAGCTACCTCGACAACTTCAGCAGAATTCAGTCCACAGTTCAGCAGTAACTGTTCCACCTAATCTTCATCTCCAGACTCTGAGCATTCCAGGGTGGAGATACAGCTCTAATCATGCAGAGCAAGTCCACAGCATCCGCATGGGTAGGTGCTTTTAAAAGGGTGGCTGGATGCTACACTGGCTTTCTTCTCTTTGTATCTTCTATGGCTAGTACTTTTATTTATTTAAAGTGTTTAATTCCTCTGTCAAGGAAGTTAATTGTACTGTATGATTGCTCTACTCAAATAGTAAAATATGAGTTCATCATGCCTCTTAGTGTCGTTTCTGTCAACAATGGGACGTGGGTATTTCTTGCTGTTAGTCCTCTTCCTCATTTAAAAAAACAGGGAATTAAGATCAAATTATGAGAGTATAAAACTAAAAGAAAAAGTTGAAAAATTGGTTTTATTTTTAAAGTAAGAAAATGTTTTCATTTTGTTTTCTCTTAAAGGTAAACAGAAGCAAGGTGATGCAGACTTCAGTCGTGTCCTGCTAAGAATTAGGCACTTGTATGAAGATGGAGAGGATCCTGTACTGTCTCAACCTGTGATGGTAAATCTGAAGGTAAATTTAATCCTTCAAGACAGAATACCACTTGAGGTGTTTTTTTTTCCATAGAGAACTGGTTCTGGAATGAAACATCCCATGTGCTAGAGACTACACAAAAGATGGGTATGAAAATACTAGTATAACTTTAACCTCAGAGAGAAGCAGGTCTTATTTTGACTCAGCTTTGCAAAGCAGAAGCTGTTACTTCAGATGAAATTGCTGTAGGCACAGTGTGAAGATCTGCATAAACATCTGTAGGACTGGTCCTGTTGAGCTCCTGGTTGTATAACACTTCCTGCGGTACCTTTACAAGTGCAGAGTGAGAATCTGTTTTGCTCTTTCTTTAGTTATTGCAAGTTGTACCTATAGTTAATTAAATGTGGACAGGATTAAAGGAAACAAACATTTTTTTTCCTGTATAGTTTATTTCTGTGAGTTGTTGAACCTTTGGTCACTTCCAATTACTGTGTATTTTCAGTTTCATGGTTATTTGATCTTTCATACAGAAGTAGATTATTTTATAATACATGGCAGAGGTTTATTATTTTAAAATATGAAATTTTGATTGTGATGACAAAAACATGGGGAACAAGGTGTAGTGGTCTCTTGTTTTATTTTTTTAAATGTAATGTGAGTTACAGCTCTTGAATGGAGAGATTAATAGGCTCTGAACTTTGCTACAACACAGAGGAAGCTCTCAGCACCTCAGATTCTTATTTGGAAACCTGGTGAATCTGTAGTTGCCCTTGTGTTGCATGACGTAGCAGATTTTAAAAGTCTATGCTGCTCTGCTTAACATAATAATGCTAAAGATCAAAGTTCTACTCTGGTCTAACTGTATACTAGACATGTGACTGTGATGCTATTTTAAATAAACTGTGGTTTGATTCCTTATGTTTTCTTTATTCGCAGTCTTTGCTAAAGGGATTAGGATCAGTGATGCTAGTGGAAGAGCGATCACTCACAGGCACCTGGGATGTAAACACTTTAAAGCGGTGGAAATGGAAGACTGCACAATATCCAAGCAAAGGTAGGTGGAATAAGGTAACTCATGTCTGCATTGTTGTTGACTGTTGAAGCTTGATGAATGTTCTAATTAAAAATATAAAAATATTTGCAAGATTAAAAACAATGTATTGTTCTTCTGTATGACAGACCTAGTATCTGGGGGAGCCACCAAGCAGTAACATTTAGCAAAGATTCCCTGCAAGTACTAGACTGCTGTATTTTTCTGGTGGCTTGTTTTGCTTAAAAGTGTTAAAAAGCTTGAAATCTTTCTGGACTCATCTTTGTCCAAATAGAAATGGCTACTTTATGAATTCACACTTGTGACACAGATTGATTTTGTTAGATGCTAATGAGTTGTGTTAATCTAAGCTTAAGCCTGTGCTGCAGAAAAAACAGACAGCTGCAGTTAAAAATCCCCACTGTAATCAGCTTAAAGGACAGTGTGGATATGATTCAAGTTAGGGCTGACACTCAAGTCAAATGCTGTGGGTGACCTCATTTCATTTCTCATTCCAGTTAGTTGCTTGGACATTGTCCTTACTGTCACTTATGTCCATTATATGCCTTGTAAAAAGCATGCAGAGGTTTTGGGCTGGGCTAGATGTGGGCTTAGAACTCTTCTTGATCTGCAGCTAGGAACTTGCTTGCTGTGTACTCATGATGAAGAAAAGGTGCCTGACTGGGCAGTCATTCACATTTTCTCTATGAGTCAGTGTGTGAAAAGTAGATGGATTTTTGTATATTTTAGTATTATGAATGGGTGCATCTTAGGTTCCGTACTACTTATAGATTTAAGGAGGAGAATCTGCTTTTCCTCTCCTTTAAGGAGACCAGTTTTCAAGGAAGGGATGAGCTAAAACTGCTGAGATAGAATAATATGTACATTTGGGTAAAGCTGCTTCTTAAATAAATTACCAATGTTTGTGTTTTACAGGATTCTCCAACAATACGGAGATCTCAGAAAACTGTATGGTAACTGTTCACCCAAAGGAAATAAGGACTTTCTTTGTATACTTTCAAGGTCAATAAAACTTGACATTGTATTTCAGGAGTGAGTATGTAATTGCTTTCAATTTTTGTTTCAAGCCATGAGTTATGATCTTGAAAATTATTCTATTGCTGTTAATGAAAGGAATAGTAATTTTGGAATAAACTCTAAAGTTAATTAAACTGTTGGCCTGAGTTGTGGGTATTTTTGTTGGTTAATGATTTACAACTCATTTTTTTTCTGAAACATGTTCAATTCAAAAATACAGGAACCTTGGTGTTGCAGTGCAAGCATATTGCATGTTTTCTTGCTTGCTGTGGGTGGTTTGCAAGTGATTTCTTCTATGATGCTTCACCATGGAGCACTGACAAAGTTGTGTTAGTCCTACAGTCTTGAATTGTCTTTCTAATTAGTGGTAATCCCAAGAGTCTTTTCTTAGGGTTTTTATTGTTAGAGGAGATGACTTCCAAACCACAGAATAGTGATTTGCCAGATGACATTCTGTTTCTGCATGCAAGGAGATGTTCCTGTCATGTGTTTCAGCTGCTATGTCTTTTGGGCAACAGCTGCAAATTTTCTGCTTTGATATAAACTGAAATTGAATGTACTGTTTGTTTTGTGTTCCTTTTCACTAAGTTCATTTAAATTGTGTCTCTTAAGGTTCAGATCTGATTGGATTTGCTTCACAGTATCCCAGTCCTGGATGTTCAGTCCTGTGTTCTGGGTGAACTGTAGCTAGTCTGTCAACAGAAGGTGTAGTGTCATGTGGCCAGTAGTAATTCATCACGTAAACTAGAGCAGGAACACCATTCTTATGACACTGAGAACTTTCATACTTCTCAGGCTCAAAGAACATGCACAGTGGTAGAAGGAAATGTTTCCTTAGCATCAAGTTAATGCCCCTCTACTCTGCTTTTGTGACACCCCATCTGGAGTACTGTGTCCAGTTCTGGGACCACCAACACAAGGACATGGACCTGCTGGAGAAAGTGCAGATGAGGGCCACCAGGATGATCCGAAGGCTGGAGCACCTCTCCTATGAGGACAGACTGAGAGTGTTTGGGCTGTTCAGCCTGGAGAAGAGAAGGCTCCAGGGAGACCTTATAGCGGCCTTCCAGTACCTGAAGGGGCTACAGGAAGGCTGGGGAAGGACTTTTGACAAAGGCAGGTAGTGATAGAACAAGGGGTGATGGCTCTAAACTGGAAGAGGGGAGGTTTAGATTAGATATGAGGAAGAAATTCTTTACTGTGAGGGTGGTCAGACACTGGAACATGTTGCCCAGAGAAGCTGTGGATGCCCCCTCCCTGGAAGTGTTCAAAGCCAGGCTGGATGAGGCTTTGAGCAACCTGGTCTAGTGGAAGGTGTCCCTGCTGATGGCAGGGGGGCTGGAATTAGATCATCTTTAAGGCCGCTTCCAACCCCAACTATTCTATAAGTTGAAGTTAATTATGGAGGACTGTGTTTAGGGTTAAACTGGCAGTAAGTGCAAATTCTAAGCAGATCTGATTGAGCAACAGCAGAGGGAAACTTGAACAGCAGCTCGTATAGCTGGTGTATATTTATGTAAAAAAAAAAAGTTGCAGTTTTCTATTTTTCCTCTTAGCTCGAATCAGTGTGGAGCTGTAGACTGATTCTTTTCACATGCCCTTGGACATCTCTACTTATTTTACTCACCATGAAAATGCACATGGCTGAGATGAGAATCAAGTCAGTCACTTCACTGCAGTGATAATGATGAATTATGCTTGGTGCAACACTCTACAAAACTGTATTTCTGACCAGTGAAATGTAAAACTAAAAGAGGAAATACATAGAATTGAAAGAGGAAAATAGGTGCCTTTTCAGTCAATAATATAATAAAATAAAAATATCATTTTACTGTGGTAATTGTTCTGATTTACTTCGGCTGTTCAGCAATAATTTCTTCCATGTGGAGACACTGTGCAAGAACAAAGGAAACAGAGTGAAAAGGGCTCTCCCAGAATAGCTGTTGTGAAGTAGTTATGCTGGAAGAGCTGCACTGGTGGTCAGTTTCTCCGTGTAGACAGCCTGTGTATACTAAGTGGTTGCATCTCATTAAAATCACCACAGAAACCGTCACATTCAGTTACTGGATGAAGAAAAGTTGTTTCATATTTTCTATTGGTTATTTTTCATACTTGGCTGTAAATATTTAGTGATACGCCAGTCTAACCTGCCCTGCTGCAGTGAAAGCCATTTTCCTGCAACATTAAGCCCAAAGGGGAAGTATGTAGTAGTGTAACAAGGATGCAGTAAAGTTATGATGGCAGTTATTTTTAATTTTATTTTGTGCATGTATTTAGGAAATGAAATGCATTCAACCAAGTAATTTTCCTTGTTTGTACATCTTTTCTCATTCCCTACTTGATTATGCCATGTAGTATAAGGGGTATACTGTGTAGGTTACATGTGGGTATGATAACAATTCATATTTTTGTGACTGAAGTGGTATTCACTAATACATGTGCTGGTAACAGCAAGTTGTGCTGGTAGATTATAAAAATTGAACTGTATCTTCAGTGGACAATTGCATGGGCAGTCCTGGTCAAACATGAAAGGATCCTACAGCTGCTAACTGAGCGCTGCTTTCCCAGATGTCAGGCTGATATCTTTCTAGTAGGCTGTGTTGGAACAAATCCTACAAAAACCTTCTGTATGCAGGTTACTATAAACAGAAATACCTCATTATCAGCTGATTTATCTGTTGGAGGGTTTTTGCTTCAATTTGTGGAGACTTTCTGATATAAAAGAAAAAAAAAACCCACATAATATTTTATCTGGAGTTATTTCAGTGCAATTTGCCATCAGGGAATAATTTGCCAGAGTCAAATCTTGTATTGCACCAGAGGCATCCAAGACTGTGATCTATAAAAAACATGGCATTCCTCCTAGAAGAAGATGTCATTACATATTTTATATGTTCCTTTTCCTGAGAAATCTCAGACCAAGAAATGGAAGCCTGCAGGCTTTCAGATCTCTGTAGAGGGACCTGTTTAGTAACCATCCTTTTTTTTCCGTCACGTGTATCAAGACAGTGAGGAGAAATATTGCAGTGCTACATCAAGACTTAATAGAAATCAGCCCACTCTGTACTTAAATACTACTTCAAACCATGCATCAGGTGGGACATGCAAAAGGGAAGAGGGTGGATGTAATGTTATGAGCAGAGGAAGAAGTCACGCATGCATGCAGTATGTTTGTGCTGTGGTAAATAAGCTTTGGTTTTAGTTTGGGTTGGAGTTAAGGAAGTAGGAGTTCTAGAGTGGAAGAGCTCAGAGGAGACTGCAGAGCACTTGGGTGCTGGGGAAAGGAGAGGGTGTGACAAGCAGTCAGTGAAACTGATATAAGAAGTCTGAAATGCAAAATCTTCTGATAACAGCTTATTTTGTCCACAGCTCCTGGCTGCAGACCCTCCAAGATGCTGCTGTTCTGGGTCCTGTGGGAGATTATTTTGCCTGGAAAGCCAAATCATATTCCAGTTCTATCATTCTGTGTAATTTTGAGGAGTAGAAGCTTGAAGGACTTCGAGAGCTGCTGGAGTCCTATTTGTGTCCAGGGACAAAGAGTGGTTCTCAGTAAACCCTGTCTTACCATCTCCTTTTCCAGTGCCCAAGGCCACCTTTTCATGTTTTCTCTGTTGGCTCTAGGCTCTGCTGGCTTTAGTGTTGCTCAGCATCTAATATGGCTTGGGTTGCAAAAACACGAGTTCCCCCTTACAAAGTTAGAAGGGAACTATTTCCATTCACTGAAGATGCCAGGTTTTGCCCCTGCTTGGCAAACACATGGTCAAGTTTGTTATGTTCCATTTTTCTTCCCATCACCGTGTTCTATCTCAAATGCTACTAGTTACGTCCACGTTGCTGAAATGTAGATACTAGTTGTTTGGACTTGCAACAAAAATAAATTTTTGTTAGCTTTTTTGCTTTCTAGGAAGCGTTCATTCATAACCTTAATTTTACATTACGCCAAGTGCAAACCTAAATTAAAGCTAAAGAAGGTAGTTCCTATTTCATGCTACTATTTATCTTGAGAAGTCCTGCTGATGAATGTATTGAAACCACACCATTTTTTTTCTGTTGTATGAACTACATAGCTGCTCTTTTGAAAGGAAATTTTTTGCAGATCACTTCTTTAATCACTAGATCAGGTGAAAGAATCATTAGCACTCTTCAAAATAATTTGAAAATTAATTGTGGTATCCACAACTGGCATATTTGTTTTGTCAGTCTATTTGTGCTGTGGAGCTCTTCTTCCTACTGAGACATAATTTATTATTCACAGTTGGAATATAAATCAGGCACATTTTTTTCTGTGCTACTAAATAAGTGTGCTAAGAAGAGTCCTAAAGTCAATATCAAATTAAGGTTCTGGTGGTTTTGTTTGGGACATAGCTGGACAAAATTAATAATGTGTATGTATCACACAGAACACACAGAACACCACTGACTGACATGAGAACTAATTAGGTCTGTTACATTGAAGTCAGGTAGTGGATAAAAAGCCCAAGGTACTTTCCACCTTGTGTTTGAGTTGGAAGAGGAGAACATTCATGAGTTAGGCACAACAAAAGTCAAATTTCCATTTTCACCAAACGGCACACCAGTTTGTTATGATTTGAAGAAGATCTTGAAAAGGCAAATGTGAATTAAAACTTTTTTTTAAAATAAACTGATAACATGTCTTTGATTTAGTACTTCAGAATTTTGTTTCAAATATGAAAATTTCAGAATAAGTTTTCATAACAAATAAATGTGAATGGTTTTCCTTCCATCTTCTTATTCCAATGCAGCAGAATTTAAAGCTTATTTTGACTACCTTGAGTTTCACACATACTCTTCTCGATGCTGCTGTAGTTTAATAAGCTTTCCCAGCTGACAGTAACATCTCAAAAATGCTGCTGTCTCATTAATACTTGTGTGACAAGCTCTCAAGCAGGTCTGACATATGGGTAAGGAGGAGCGAGGAGGTTTGGGTCCTCTTTGTTTAAAAGTTTCAAATGTATTTTTTCAGTGTACTTCCACTGGCATTGTTTGAATGACGTGGATAAAAGTTTTGGAAAGATGGATTTGCGCAAAGCATCCAGAAGAGATGGGCTGTAACTATCATTGCCTCTCCAAGAACAGAGTGTCTCTGCACTGAGCAGCTACTCTGTGGTCATCTCCAGCACACACATGAGTAAAGTTACACATTTACAGAATGGAAATTAATCAATGCAGTTTCCAAGGTTAACTAAGATAAAGTTGAAGAAAGAAAAGAAAACTTGAAAGGCTCTTTCTGTTGTAGATGCTTTCCTGACCCACATAGTCACTTTGTGTGATGCACTTATCCTGCAGCAAAGCTGGCTTAAGCAATTTTCTCACTGTATTTTTCCACCCACTCAGTAGTACTGTGATGAGAGTTTGTGGGGTTGTGTTGTAAAACAGTACAGTGAAGTAACCTGGGCTAAAAATAAACCTTTTTCTCAGCCCCTTTTTCTGTGTGCTAGTTCATTTCAACTCTGACATTGGTTCTAATCCAAAGCATCTTTCAGAGGATATATAAGCCGTTATCAGCACTATTGAAAAAGCTTCACCAAGTCTCTAGACAAAATGTTTTGCATGCTGGAGCTGCCAGCTGCATAACTCAATGCTAAATGAAAAAATGTAGATATTTAAATACAAGAGAAACTAGTTTTTCCCTTGGATTTACAGATGCATTCTTTGTTTATTCTACAGCCTTGATCAGTGTTACCAAAGATAACATGAATGTCAGTGCTAACAGAATTATTTAATATAATAAAAATTATTTGCTTTAATGCATCCTTTCATTCACTTGAATTTAAAGGTATGTGTTATGTCCTCACTAGCTCTAAAAGGTGATAACTAAGGCAGCTGGGTACCATCAGAAACGGGGATAGCCTACTTTGTGACATTGATCTTTGCTGTTGTCTCATTTTTAATCTTACTTGGCAATTTAAATTACACTGGAAGCTACTTCTGTAAGGTCGATACTGAGAAGCAGGTGAGCTGATACGTCATGAAATGAAAGGAACAGTACTTTAGGCTGTAAAGGTGATTGTGTCTTCATTACAAATTGTAGTTCAGCTGTTCTGAACGCTTGCCCAGTGCTGATAAAACCTGACCTTAGTTCTAGGAAATGTTGTGGTTTACAGGTTTTTGCCCAGTTCTTAATTTAAATGTTCTCAGTGTGTCCTATTTGATTTGTTGGGGTTTTTTAAACTTCTGTCATTCCAATTTTGATGTTATCCAACTGAATGTGCTTGTGGGACGATTTTGTCTGGCCTGATACCTTTGCATTTGAAACATTTGTCAAGGGAATAAGACTGGATAAGTTCATCGAATCATAAGGTCACAGTGGTTGGAAAAGACCTTTAAGATCATTGAGTCAAACCATAAACCTAACACTACCAATTCCACCTCTAAACCATCAGAAAATGGAAGCAATATTTTGTCTTTCACTTCTCTGGCCAGGCAATGGAAGTGATTGTGGGTTAGAGACAAAAATCAGTACTGGAGAACATTAAGCAGCATACAGTAATCTGTATTTGAAGAAATTTTTTTAAAAAATTGAACGTAAATAAGTGTCAACATGTCCCTTAACTTGGTGGTGTAAATGTAGATAATTTCATTTAACCCATGCTTATAACCTTCCTGAGTGAACCTTAGTTAATATACATGATAGTGGTATTGTGTTAATGCAGCTGCACCCGCAGAGGTAATAGTGAGACGCGTTGCCTACACAGCGTAGTGTCCTGGATTGGTTCAACTGATGTTGTGGGATGTTGGGGCCACTGCGAGTGTAATCTTGGAACGCAGCCTCCCTCCATTGCTCCTGCCAATAGTAGAGCTATGCCACTGTTAAGGCAAAAGTAGGAAAGTACTTTTTACAGGAGGGAAGAATTTAGGCAAGGTTTCAGCAAGATGACAATGAAATGTGTGATAAGAAAAGACAGGAGTAATATGTGGCATTGATATAACCTGTGTACAACAGTTTTGTCTTTGGCTTTGGGTAAGATTCATCAGGGTGGCAGGAAGAGGCTGCTGGCAGGCATGTACACAGTAGCTAAAGAAGTTCTTCACAAAATGCCTTTAAATGAAGGATTGCAGAAGTGCAGTGGCAAACATTCACATGAGGTAACTGTAAGAACAGAACAGCAGTTTTTTATGTCATATCAGAAGAGAAACTGATCTAGTGTTGAAAGGTAACCAGTTAGGACACAGTTTAAAATTTAAAGAAGAAATGTTCTGATTTCAGACAGGATGGTTGGGCTCTAAAACAGACACA
>NW_010290705.1:0-20619 GCF_000700745.2 Antrostomus carolinensis | reverse complement strand
GGAAAAACTGGGTTGCATTTTGGTTTCTGTCATTCTCACCACATGAGGGAAGAGGAAGTTAAGCTGCAAATCTGACATGCTTTCATTTGTTGCTTTGCTGATCTTCAACAAAGACACACTAATGCAAGTGCTAATAATCCTGCGTGATGATCGTAATTGCACTGAAACTTCTTTTAACAATGTGTTTTGGCTCTTTAGGTAAGTGCTGTTTATTTTCTTTGTTTTGTCTATAGTGAGTCACCTGTAATTCTTCAGCTGGATTTAAAAAGGCTTCTCACAATACATCCACCACAAATAGACTTGCTCGTGAGACAAGGAGAATGTTAACTGTATTTTCATAATGCTAAAATCAAAATGTGTGGGGAGTCAAAATGTATATTCACAAAGAGGTTGTGGTAGAAAAAGTGTAAAGGAACAAATTGTACACTTTGGCACCCAAAATGGTTTTAGGATATTATAAGCACTTTTTTTCTTAGACTTTCAGACTTTAATATTTATTGTGTCAAACAATTAATGTAGAATTTTAAAATGTTAAGGAAATTTCGTTGTAGATCACATAGGTACTGAAATACCAAGCAGATAAAGTTTCATGTTTCTTAATACAAATTGCACTGGATAATACTGAAGGTGTTCAGCATAAATTAAAAAATTGAATGAAAGAGACATTAAAAGAGATTAAGCAAGGGCAAAAGGATACTTTTCATTGATCTTTTTTTTCAGAAAGATGGTAAAGTCACACGATGGAAATGTAGCACAACCGATAGCACAACTTTATTTTAAATGACAAAACAAATGAACAGAAAAACTGAAATTAGTGATTATTTCTTTGATATTTAGACAGCTTCTAAATTGTCATTTACATACTACATCAATTCTTTCTCTTATTTTTTGTATTGTTTATATTACTCCTGTACTGTCCATATTGTTCTCTGCAATTTGTTGAGTGCTGCATTGTGGAAAAAATAGAGGTGCCTAACTCCTTTAGGTGTGATGAATGTGTCTTTTTCTATGGGAAAAGGAAATAAGTTTATTTGCATAATTCTGATAAAACTCATCAGATGCCATTTTAGGACTAGATGGGGGCAAAATCATCCCATTACTTACATGTAGTTGTGAAATGTGCAAAAGTTATCTGATATCCACACAGTGGTTTCACTTCAGAAGAAAATATTTTGTATAGTATTGCACAATATCTCATGTAGGTCACTTTGCATGTGGACAGTAAGTGATAAAGAGATTCAAAGCATAAAAGAGTAAGAAGTTTTATATCCTCTGATGTTGTCTGAGTCAGCCTTAGCTGAAAGCCAGGCAACAGACCTGATGAGACAACTGTGGTCTGCATGGCATATTTTATACTTGTTAAACTAAGGAGGTGAATTTGATGCCATCAACTACTTGTCAGCAAAATCTTAACAAAAGATGCTTAAACAAATTTAAAGAACCCTCCTCAAAAATGCTGTACATGTGTCACTAATTAGAAGCAGTGCAGGACAAGAACTCCTACGCGGTGACAAAAATTGTAGTGGATTTTTCTTTCATCTTGATGAGTCTTTCACTGTTCACTGATGAATCATTCTGAATGACTCCTTTTGGTCATTCTTCATCTAGCAGATAATAATATGCTTCAGACTCAACCTCTATTATAAAAGCTTTTTGTTGAAAATAAGAAACAAGTATGTTAGTACAGAGAGAATCTTCATTTATTGCACACAAACAATGACTGAGGGCTTTAACACACCAGATTAAAAATTTCCTTTAGGCAGGAAATAATTGCCATTGTTCAAGGGAGAAGTGGGTAGTAACTAATCTTAAAAATTAATCTCATAATGATTTTACAGTATTAACATTATTTAAAATACTGTGATTGTAGACATTACAACTGTAATATCTTATCTTTGCTGCTTTAACTTTTAAATCTATGTGTATTTCTCCACTAGCTACAGGTCCCAATAATTTAACAGTCATCCAAACACCAACGAAAATACATCTGTCAATTGGAGACTACACTGAAATTTACTGTATTTGGGAAAAATCTATTGTGAGGTATAGAGTAAGCTGGTATCTTGTTAATAAAGAGAACATCACTAAAACTATATCATCAAAACTTTTCTATGTGTCCAACATCACCCGTGAAAGCAAGGATGTGCTAGTGATAAAATCTGTCAATGTAAATGACACTGGACTTTACTACTGTGAGATAATTATTGAAATACCTTTCTATAAGAAAGTATGTGGCAATGGGACAACGGTGATTGTTGAAGAGAAAGGTAAGCTAGCAAGAACATATGAGTGCCATTTGATTTGTCATCATTAAGATTCTTCAGTTTGAACTATTTTATACATTTTCTCCCTCTCCCACATCCCTTCCTCAACACTGTGGTTCTCAGGATGAATGAGACAAACAGAAGGACATGAATGGATTTTAATGACAACTGACTGAAGCTCTCTGCCTTAACACCCCCAGTGTAGTGTTTGTTTTCTTCTCTAAGGGTTTGCTAATAGGAATTATTAGTTAAGGTTTACCAAAAAGCTGTGCATCAGCTGTGTATTTCACAGAAGACCCAACACAATTCCTTCTCAGAAAGGATTTGGTAGCCTAGCTGGGAGACAGTGAATGAGTCTGCCTTGTGGTAAGGAGTGGCTGAAACCATCACATGCTTACTCTGTTCAGGAATATGTACCCTTTACTAACCATTTTCTCTTTTATTACAAGTTTTTAATAAAAAGTAGGAGATAAACCAGTATGGAATGTAAAGCAGTATGGGCTCTATATTTAGAAGGATTTGTGTCCATAAAGTTGTTGTGACAAACTATTTTATATAGGCTGTGTCTCCTTATTTTATTATAGTCATAGGCTAACCTTTACAAGGGAGCAATTGAAGGTCCGAATTCTGAATTAAGCATTTAAAAGCATTAATACAATGAGTAATCAAACACAATTAAATTTTTCAGCAATAGGAGTGAAGTATGTTTCATTGTAAATTATGGAAAGAACTTGACATACCTAGAAAACAATTTACCTCATTTCTGTTACACAGCTGTCTCAAGACACTGTGCATCACTTCTTGAAGATGCTGGTCTCTGCCTCTCTCTTTCTACGTCTCAACTGTAGAGAAAGACAAGGGGAACAGCCCTGATGAGACCTTTAACATTACCAAACATCACTCGTATATCAACTGGTCAAGTCACAGGAAGTAACCTGTCCATTCATCCAGCACGGTCCAGTTTTGGAAACTCTTTTATACTATTGGCTGACTGGTGGTGCAAAGGGAGGTACAAAAATTATCAAAGATTTAGAAAACGTCAGTGGCAGAGAATGAATGAAGTAGTGCTGAGAATGGTGGGAAATTAATGTAAAAGGCTGTTAAAGAGTTAAAGTCATCTGAGCTCCTAAAATGAGTTAGGTGACCTGATCTCTTACTTGGTCAAGTAATAATAGCTTCAAAGTCCAAGCAGAAAAGACTCACATTAGACATGGAGTAGGGGGGAGATTATCAAACTGCAGGAGCTATAGGAAGGATTTATGTTACTGTTCATCAAGCATGCATCCCTCTGGGATGGTAAAGTGTAGATGACCTTGTGCTTGGGTGGGAGGATGGACCGATTCACTCCTGAAGTCAATTTTAATTTTATTTTATGGGTTTTTTTGCTATGGCGGTGTTGTTCTACTGTGTCTTTGAATAGAACATGACTTTATTTAAAATATATAATTACAGAAACTCACTCATTGAAAAAGAGAGATTTGGCAATATGGGCCATAATTCCTTTCTTGGTGGCAGTGGGAAGCTTGTGTCTTTGCTACAAAAAGAAACAGCACCCAAAACTTCCTGGTGAGTGACAGTATTTCCATCAACACACACTCTCTAAATCAGATGTTTGTTTTGAGATTGTTGGACAAGTGTACTTAAGATGCATCACTACGAGGAAATTCAATGTATAATTTTTGCTCTCCTGGTCCTGATCTGCTGGGGACACCTCAAGAGAGGAGGGATCAGAGGCACAGCTTGTAGTTCAGGTGAACATTTTTGCAGCCACTTGCCTCCCTTATTTACCTTTCCAGGAAGAGTGACCACTTAGACTGAAGACCTTGACCTGGCTAGGGTATTGAAGGATGTCAATTATGATCATTTCTTAGCAGACTGAAAAAGTAAGGAGCCAGAATTTAGCTCTGCATCATAGTCTTACTCCTGATGGTGACACCTGGAAGTGACATCTGAAAGACCCAGCCTTGGGGACTTTGATCTGAGCTATGTTTTTTAAGCTGTGATTTTTTTTTTAACTAATTATTATTTGGGGGCGGGGGGGGTGTGTGTGCAAAATCCTGAAATGAAGAATGGAAGAAGTCACAAGAAAAAAAAAATGTCAAGGGTAGAGGACAAGTATAAATGTAGAGCATCTGTGGGCAGTGGGTAACAGGTCGGTGACACACAACCTAAGGCAGCCTCTTAAGTAACTGTAGCATGAGTATTACGGTTACTCATCTTGTGACCTGTTGGGGATATAAGTGGAATATCTGTGACTTGAGATGCAATTCAACTTGCAGATTAAAAAAGCAGGAGGAGGGGATTTAGAGAAGTGAGGTCCCTAAATTCCTATTTTGGTACCTGAAGTCGACACAGGCAACTGTATGAACTGACCCTTTGTAGGTGTCTACTTAAGGGTGAGCTGATCTGTTCTCTTGATCAGTTTTCATGGCACAAATTCTATGACCAGCTCTCCATCACATAAGAAAAAGAAGAAATCTTTTTCTCCATCACATAAGAAATCAACTACATTCAGAAACCTGAATGTAGTTGATTTCACCTGCAAGCTGAATACTGCTCTAGTTCCTCTCATCAAGACTAGCCATACGAGGGCTCTGCACTTTTCATTTCAGCTTCATAGAGCTGTGTCAGAGTTCCAGAGTGGCTCTGGAAATGGACAGTAAGCAAGTGGTGACTGTAATTTGGTTTTCACTAAGGTTCTGCACACTTCCTGTGCCAGCAAGAAGGCATCAGGAGGAGCAGATGCTCAAAGTTGCAGAACTTCATGAGAGAAACGAATCCACCAGCAAAGCAGCTGAGGAAAACTCATCATGTAATTCCGCTGAATGGGTAAGTGGTTTATAAAAAGACTCTCACTGTGAGGGAAGGACTTCCAAAGTGAGGCACTGGGGAGTGTACTGAACAGAAAGCACTTAACAAGCTGCTGTTCCTAGGATGGCATCTTACCACGTATGAAAAAGATTAAAAGCAAAAAAAAAAAAGTTTTCTTACAAGAGACGACACTCAGAAACAAGAAAAAAAAAAGATATTTATGTAGTAGGAAAGTATTGGATTCTGTTATATTTAACGACACTCTAAAATTGCCTGGAGAAGTGGGCAGCAAAAAGTGGAGAATATTGATATAGACACTGAGTGAAAGAAGCATAAAAGGAGTAAAAATTGCCATAAAGTCCCCCTACATATTATTCTATAGAAAGCTCAAAGGGCTTGGACCAGCTTCAGCTCCTAGGGCCATTAGAGCAGGCAACAATTCCTGAGAAAAGGCAAGCTCCTTTTTCCAGGCACTTATTAATCTTTTAATTACATTGAAACTTAAAAGTTGGCAAGGGAAAGAAGCCCTAATTTAGCTCTTGCATACACAGGCACAACTTCAGTTACAATCAGCTGGACAGGCTTGGGTAAACCACACAGAAGTGATGTAAAATGCTAAAGCCCAAGGTCACAACCACAGTTATTGAACTTACAGATTCCTGAATTTTCCTGTTAGAGAACATGACTTCAGTCTGGTTTGATCATACTGGTACTGAAATCATGGGGAGAGAGAATATCAGGATGTAGGTAGTAAAGCAGTAATATCTATCTTTTTTTGTGCAACAGTCATCACTCTAAAAAAAAGAAAATATATAGCTGGGAAAATTAATTCCTCATAATATGTAGATTCCCACTGAAGCTGAGAGACTTGCTTTTGCAGGAGATGTAGTAGAAAATTTTAACAATACAAGTCATGAGGTGGTCTGATCATAGTAATAAAATGCTGTAATTACTAGCTATAAATGGCTAACTCTTCTACTTGTTAATATTTAATGAGGATATAAGAAAACAAGGTCAAGAATGAGAAAGTAAACATCAGAGATGGTGCACAGTGAAGAGTTCATTAGTAGCCATTAACTACTGCTCAAGATTCGTATGGACAAGACTCATCCAGGATGTGTGAATACAATTATAAAAGGTCTTTTGTTGTTGCTTTATAATTTATCAGATTTTAGCCACAGCAATGTGTCATGATACAGGTTCAGTGGTTTTTTTTCATGTAACAGACCTTTTTGCTGTTTTAATGAAAGCAGAAAGAGTGATTTCATAGTTGTATCATTTTAAATGTTAAAGCATAATTAGATCTTATAAATCATTCAGGTGATCCAGTAGATTAGTGAAGCTAGTATATACAATGTGCATGAACACTATATTTCAAATGAATTAAGCTAGGAGTGATGAGCATATAATTATGGTGCCCCTGGAGCTGTGCTCATTGCCTTTCAATTGTGTTGTAGAACATGATTGATTTAATTCTTTTTTTTTTTTTTTTCTGTGCAAAAATAAGTCTCTAAAGAGTTCACACTAGTTTTTTATGTTACTTTTTTTTCCTTAAGCTTGGAAATCTGCTGTACATTCTGGGTGGGTTTAGGCACCATTTCTAAAACAGCAAACGTAAAGGTTCTCTACGCCTCTGCAAGGCTATTTACAGTCTCCAATTTATGTCATGGTTTTTTCCAATTCTTGGGGTTGTGAATGCAATCTTTTATCACAGAACTTGAATCAAGGTATGGCTTTTATTCTCACCTGTATCATATCTCATAAAAACACTGAGCAATTAGGTATGGTGACAACACATAGCTGTAAATATCTAACTTAGCTTAACCCAAAGTGAATATCCCCATGGCAAAGCTGGCCATTGTAGTTGTGTTTTTATTATATAGCACTTGTTTCTATCTCTCTGGAGAGTCATCTTGTATTTCCTGAGTTGAGATGCACAGGGAATGTTTCCCAGAGAGTTCTGCCAGCTGCAGGGAAATTTGGCCCTTGAGGGAATTCTTGGAGCAGTTCATTATTTTTTCATTGCTAAGTTCTTCAGGTTCCAGCACAAATCTAAGCACTGCTGCAGCATCAGTGCAAACTGCCAGCTCATGGAACCACACAAAAAACAAACTCCTGAGGGGCTCTGGTTGTGCAAAAATGCATAGAGGACGTACCTACCATGCCTCTGGTTTGACATTCAGCCAGCAGGCACCTCTCTCTGTTCTGAACACTGTTCATTAAAAGAAAAATAGTAAACGCCCATAGTAAAGTATATGTGTGACGACAAAAAGCCACCACTTTATGACTTCCACCTTTTTACTGGTTTATGCCATGTCAGCTTGAGAATTTGATTTGATATGTCTGTGAGCACAGTTCTTTATGCACATTTCAGGCAGATCTTTAATTGTCAGGTTTTGCTAAAGAACTTACCTGAAGATCCCAAACCCTACATGTGTTTCAGAAATGAAAGCAGGATGATTTTTGCACAGTCTGGAATAACATCTGAATACAATGGCACTTCACTAGTTCACTGCACCAAAAGAGCATCCATCCAGAAGGAACTGTGTAGTAAAGCTTTTTTGAGAATACTGGAGTTAAATTATTAAGGGGTAAAAATGCTTTGCCATTTCAGATTTCATAGAACCTGGTTTACACTGGAACTCGACATCTTTGGTATTCTAAATAAGAACTTTGTGCCTGCTACCTAATTAATCAAGAGAACTGAATCCAAACATAGGAATACTTTGCCTTTCAATGTTAGCACTGTTCCCTCTGAAATTATAACTTGGTGGCCTGTGTTTCTCTCTGTTCCCTGGGGCTGTGCTAGATGCTATATCTTGGGTAAAAGTTAATTTTAAATAGACTTAATGGGTAAAAGTTATGTTGACTGGAGTTTCCTTTGCTTTTTAAGGCTGTGTGTACACTTTATGAATCACCTGATTCTTTCTTGCAATGAATCAAGAGGAAAGATGACAAATCCACTGTGACTATCATATCTAACACAGCAAGTGAGCAAATCCCACAAACTAGGGCAGCAGAAAAAGTCTAGAACAAGAGTGAGACAAAGATCCACCATCTACTTCGACATTCAGAACTAAAAGGACTACATCATAAACAAAATATGTCTAAATAACTATGAAACTGAAAATAATATTATAATTTGCTGCTGAAGGATTGATTACATGAGTTTCCTGTCAGAAGCATGTCAGCGGGACAATATACAAGAAAAGAGGTCGGATCCAAGCAGTCATGAACAAAACACTGTAAGGACTCTATGAATTTGGAGGGTATGGCATTTTAGAAGACTGTCTTCAACTCTTCCCCGTGTTAGAAATAATAAAGGATATATTATCATACTTTGAAAAATCTTCTGGACTGAACAGCATTCTCCACCAAAAGCATTACTTCAGGCAGCCCCTGTATAAATAGTATGGTGGTAATTATTTGACTCAATAGACAGCACTACACACAGGATGGAGTCTGATCTCTGAAACTATCATCAGTGCTGACCACGTCAGAGCAAGAGTGGTATGTCAGAAAGGATTATATTCCTGTGGAAAGGGAGTGTTAGTGTTAATTCATTGACAAGCTATGAAAAGTCTTCCAGAGAAGGTAGTCACCTATGCACAATGAAATACTAGGTTTAAATGAAGCTATATATAATATTATTCTGTATAATTATTGTCTGACTGGGTGGGGTGTGCTTGGAGGATGTAGGAGTGTTAACACTTGCTCCACTTTTGCCAGCTCTAAAACTTTAAATAAATCACTGAAAAAATAAATCAAAACTGAATATGTAAGTAAAACCTGGCTTCCAAGGTCTAAACAGAGGTGAAGAGTATTGACAGCAAAGCTAGTGGCAGTTCTCAAGGGACTGCTGAATGCTAAAAGCAGATTTCTGAAATGTGAGTGCATTTATGTTCCAGGGTTATTTTGTCTTCTGTTAAAGTTTTTCCAGAGCTTAGCTGAGGTTAGATCACCTTGCCAGCAACGCAGGAAGAAATTACTTCCCTGCTCAAGAAGCGTGTTACAGCTTGTACCTGGGCAGTGCAGTTGCAGACTAGCATTTCCAGAGCCCTTAAAACCAATGTGCATAGTCTGAATGTGTGACTGCCTTGTCATTCAAGATTCTGTAATGAAATCTTTGTGGCTATTACAGCATGGCTCATGCTCTGGCTCTGTCTGTGGCTACAGTTCACAAAGCTGCCTCTCAAATTGCTGTAGCTCAGCTGTGGTGACTGTTTGATGTGGATCCTCTTTGCTGGGTTGTTCTGTTACCTGCCCTGAATGCCCTTCTGCAGTGACTCTACTGCTGTCCCAAACAAGCCATACTCACTGCAATGTGAATATAACCTGTACGAGAGAAACTGTTATAGTGCATCATGATATTTATGAATAAATTGAACAAAGCAGGAGGATTTTCTTTCCTTCCTTTTCAAGTGCAGTCACTTTAAAGTCTTTGTCCTGAAACTCATTATTATTGCCTTTTTTCCTTTATTGCATGGTGAAACACTGTCACGTGCCGTATTCCTTTGAGGCTCACAACTGGTATTCTGGATTTCCACAAATCTTGTAACTTTGTCCCCTGCACAAGAAAGTCATTGTAAAAGGGGTTGTGACCTTCAGGCCAAGTCCCTGATCAAGGAAGTGCTGTTAGTGGGTGCAGTAAATTTTGGTCTTTCCAAATGTTACTATTTACTTATCTATTTAAGCACAATGAGGAGATTTAGATGAGGAATTGTTAAAAGAAAACCACTAAATTAAGAGATTGCCACCAAGCCACAGTTTAATAGTCTCTAAATCATATTTTCATTGCAACACTACTAATAAATTGTTGATTAAATGTGGTTCCTACCAGCAAAGAAAGCTGACATACTAACAGCTGCTCATATCTTGCATGCTAACTTGGTCATTTCCAACATCTGGCAGTTGAAGAATTCACCAAATTTATCATGACCTATTTTTATCTATGGCTGACAGGGGCCATGAGCCAGCAGAGTATTTTCAGAGCTTCTGCTTGTTGTCCTATTCAGTCAACAGGAGTTTGACACCTATGTATCATGCATATCATCTCTGCTTCTGGACCATTTCAGAAGCAATAAACCCTGATGAGGATTTTCCAGGGCAGGCAAACTTCTACATTTTCTTTTTCATGTTTATTTTGGTAGCTTTAAAACAAAAAAGAGCTCTGTAATTAACCCCAAGACATATTCTAGCATCCAGTATGATCTCAATTTTAACTGTCTGTTTAACTGTTCAGTATATAATGAAGCTCATCTGCCTAATAACAGAACTCGGAGAGAATCCTGGGCCTTTGCTTTTAGCTAGCTTTGGTGGTTATTCCCTCTTGAACAGGCTGCTGCAAAGTGATGGTTCCATTCCTGTTTAATTTGAGGTTCAAAGTCCTGTGTTAAGCACAGGCTAAAACACATTAATTTAAGAGCAAGACTGGCACAACGTGTTCTAAAGCCTTGCATGTGTTCTGCTGTACTTTTAATGCCCCATCAGTGTACTTGGCTTAGTCATAGTCCTATAAATGAGACTCCCTCTTTGTTTCTGTCACGCTCATGACCCTGCTTCAGAGAGCCAGTATAGTCAACTTGAGACTACAGCCCTGAACGCTCTCTCTTCCTGCTCCATTGCACAATCATCCAAGGAGTTGCAGCTTAATTAATCTACCTGGCACTTAGGCAGCTAGTTTTAACAACTGGGTACAGATTATTTCAGTCTGACTTGACCCATGCTTTGTTTCCAAGACCTGGGTTGGGGTTCTTTCCTCATAGTACCTGTGGAAGAAGAGTATGGAACAGGTATTCCTAGCTCCATTACACTAAAGATCCTCGTAGCAGGCAGGATGATGAGGCACCCCAAACAACGTATGGGCTAAATAGTCATGTTTGTGTGTGGTGCTATGACTAATGTTCTTGGCCTTGATAACAGTGCTGTCACACCAGCAATGATGTTAACTTGGTTGACTAAAATTTACCAGAAGCCTGATTTTATCTAAAGTGGTTTCTCTCTACTGTTCACACCAAGAACCACTGCAAAACTGACACTATTCTCAAAAACTCAACAGCTGCAGCCCAGGCTTAAATTGATTTAAGAATATATTCATTCAACTAGTTAAGAACACTCTCAGTTTAAAAACACTTTTCTGTTAGAGAGGTGCAATTCTGGGTCTAGGCTAAATCTATAGAAAAAGATTTGTTTGAATTGTGATTCTTGCCTAGTTCCTTGCATTGCTTGGGAAACAATTTGAAATCAATACTTTGTCTGAGCTAAAATGTTTTTACCCGTTTCTCTGTTAAAGATGACGATCTTCAAATAGATCCCAAATGTAAAGAAAAATACCACTCGAGGGGAAACTGAAGTGTGCCACAGGGTCCATGTTTCCACTAACCTGAAGAAATTACTGTATTGGTTTTATTCTGCTTTGATGAACTGGGCTTTCAAACCCAAATGTAATTTTGTGTGCTGCATCTATTTAATCATCAGACTCTAAATCAAGATACATAGTGACATTCTCTGCAAAACCAGCAGAAACAGAAGAAGGAATAAATCTATAAGATTACCAGGATTTATTTTTGCCATCATGCTTGTCTTGAGTAGCTACAATGAGGGTGGCTGTAAAGGGTTTTTGTATTATTATTACTTTTAATAAGTGGTCTTGCCTCAGTATTTTGTAAACACAAAAATACAACTGACAAACAAATAAACAGATCAAAAAAGCATTAATCAATTTCTCTGACCAAGAGAAAGGACAGATTATAATCTACAAATGCTCCTCATTTTCTGTATAACATGAAATACTGAGATGAGAGGAAGGATTTTGATGAACTACTGCATTCTAGTAACAAGGCTTTGGCTAAGTTGCTGTGGTCTGGTGCTGGGTGCTGGTGGATATTTTTGGCTGATAGGATGTGACAACAATTAATTCCTTGTCCTTTTCCAGAGCAGAGCCAGTTGGCAGGACTCAGGAACATCTCATACAGCCAGAGCTGCTCTTATCAAAGTTACTTCACAACTTTGTCTCAGGAAGTATTCAACTCCACAGAGGTAGAGGAGTATAAAAAGGGTAAGGCAGAGAGGGAGTGAGAGCAGCGCCTGTGTTAAGTATTATCAGTGGACTAAAGACAGACAGAGGTTAGAGATATAACCAAACAATGTAAGGGTTCAAAATATAAACAAGGGATTGTGTCTGTCAGGTACATCTGCACTGAAATGCTCTCTGTTCTATTATCTGCTGATGTGCTTGTCTTGTCCTAAGCTTGAATGACCAGCTCTATGAGGTATCTGTACGTTGCCTGGCCTAATGCAATTGCAGTCCACAGTTAGGACTTCTGATACCAGTGTGGAAATAAATCATAAGAGCAAGTAATAGGTATTGCTCCCTTTTTTACCTTATAACTTTTCATTCTAGAGCAAGGAAAAAAAAAAACAACATAGCCATCTCTAATGAAGACAGCAGAAAAAGGTCAGGTAGTAAGGTGACAAATGGTCGGAAAATAGCACTGGGCTGATTGGGTTTTCTCAGGTAGAATAACTCTCCTTTCTCAGTTTAGCAGCTGTACAATATTACAATTTGTCTTTTTAAGTTCCTTTTTAAATACAGACTAACCTTAACCTAAAGACTCTAGATCTAATCTAAACAGGGACTGCTATCAAGCAAGAAAGGAAATGGAAAGAGTAGCTAACGTTTCATTCAAGATCTGCGGGGGGGGATACATGAGCTGATAGCCTCTGGGTAGAAAAAATAACATCTGTTTCTCATCTTGTCTTCAGATCTGCAGTGTGGTAGCAAAGTTATGTGAGTGGTGGGCCTGGATGCTGAGCATGAGGACCTCAAACAGAAGCATGCCATTTCCAAGACACCATAACCAGTAATTGTCACACCAATGGCTACTCTATTAAATACACCCGGTAGGTAGTCCATCTGGATAGATTTGCCTACATTTACAAGATAAATAATAATGCAACTCCTATATTTATATCTATGACCACATTTCTTCAACACACTGTAACATCTTCTGGCTTTAGATGAGAGTCCGTTCATGGTTGGGCTCCCCACTCCAAGTCAAGGACTCTCCCAGTTCTGTGCAGGTCATTTTTTATTTCCTTGTTTGTTGAAGGCCTTCTCTTTTTCTGATAAGTGAAACCTGAAGTTTAATTGTCTGTTACAAAAGCATGCTCTGAGTCCCACTTCCCACCCCACCTTCCAGTGTTTGTGAGCCTGGCGTGCTCATTTGCTGCCCCATTAACAATGACAGAACGATGTCAGTGTTTGCCTTCTGAAAAAGCCCTATTTGTTCTTCATTGCACTGTGCCCCATGATCACTTTCTGGGAATCAAAAGCAGCCAGCTCTGTGAAATGTGTGTGCCTGGGGAGCTTCCACTCGATCAAATTGCCTTGTATATCTTTCTGACAGTGTATATGGATATCACCTCGCTTTATACACAGTTCTGTGATAGCAGTCAGCCCTTCTCATTTCTACAACATATGAATAAATTAGTATTTTAAAATGAAAAAAAAAAAAGTTATTATGGGAGATGCAAAGGTTTTTTCTTGATGATTTGCCTGTATGGACACAACACAAGGCAGCTTTCTCTTGGGGATTCCTTCCCTTTGAGGAGATGTTTTTGTACAATAGAGGAAAAAGAGTATTAGCTCATGAGAGCTTAATGTGGTCAAAATATTCCTCTTTGCATAAAAAAGTCTTTTGAAAGTTTCTTGGAATTGGCTTGGTCATTCTTCCACGTCTTTACTCCTCTCTAACAAATAGGAACTTCCTTTAAAAAGATCACTCAGTCTGTTTTAAAGTTTACAAAACAACCATCTTCTGTTGCAGGTCACTTTCTTTCTTTTCTTTTTCCCTTTCCCTTTTCCCTTTTCCTTTTCCCTTTTCCTTTTCCTTTTCCTTTTCCTTTTCCTTTTCCTTTTCCTTTTCCTTTCCCTTTCCCTTTCCCTTTCCCTTTCCCTTTCTTTCCTTTTCCTTTCCCTTTTCCTTTTCCTTTTCCTTTTCCTTTTCCTTTTCCTTTTCCTTTTCCTTTTCCTTTTCCTTTTCCTTTTCCTTTTCCTTTTCCTTTTCCCTTTCCCTTTCCCTTTCCCTTTCCCTTTCCCTTTCCCCTTCCTTTTCCTTGCAAATGGCAGTTGAACTGCTTGTGTGAGGCTGGCTGAGGAATCACAGTGCTCAGAAATCACTACAGTACTTGAGTGGACAATATTCAGTTACCTTAGCGTGTCACCTCTCTTTCTGTCATTAAAAAAAAAAAAAAAAAAAGTGGTCTTGGAAGCCTTAATATCATGAACCTTAAAACTGAAGTATAAAACACGCTGTAAAAAATAGCATCCAGGAAATGATTGAATCAAAGATTGAAAACTAGACAGAGGTATTTACACTGCAAATATTAATTTATTGGCTGTAATATATTCATTGATTTCACAGTCTGATATGGCTATGTCTAGTGTTTGAGTAGAGTCAATATACGATGATGAAAGTATGTTTCCCATGGCACACAGCCTTGCCAGGCGACAGTGTTTGTTATTACCCCAACCCTCAACTCAGACAGTCACGCGGCCACTTAGCTGACCTTGGTCTTCTCCTTCTTACCTGCCTTCGAACTTCACTTAGACAGTATGTGAGCTTATTTACTGCATTTGTGAAATATGTTTTAAGGATATTTTGAGAAGTAATTTATAATGAAATAATGAAAACACATAGGTATGTAATTAACAGAACCTATACCGTGTGTCACTGCTTGTACAAACTCCTCTTCTGCCTATGCCTCATCGATACCTGTTTAGTCTAATCTTTCTAGCTGTGTTTTGCAAAACAATGTAGTCATCGCATTATTTAGTCACGAGATGCACTGTGGAAATAAAATGACCTTTAAAAACTGTTAACCAGACTTAAAGCAAGTTTTCACAGGCAGTGCAAAGGAAAACCTTTGCTCTTTAGTAACTAAAGTGTGTTGATACTCCTAAGTTTAACAAACAAAACACCAGAAAATTTGAGGTTTTCAGTAATTTTATCTCAGTGTGGAATATACAATGCGTGTTTATATTATCCTCTTGCCAAGAGAAAAATAAAGTGCTTTTTGTACTGCTGACAAGATACAACTTAAGAAAAACAGTGAATTCATCATTTCAGGTTGCGTTTTCTTCCTCCTGTGCTTCTTCCATTCAGATACATAACAGATTTGTGGAAATTGTCAAAAAGCCCTTCTCATGCACCTTTTGGAACAAGCTTTAAGGGATGATAAACTCTAACAGAAGTTTAAGATTTCAGCTATTCCATTTCAGCTATTCGTCTGGCTGTGACACAAACGGCTCTTTAGAGTAGAGCTGATAAATATATTTGATTAGACTTTTCCAAAACAGACTCTGCTGCAAAGAGCATAGGATAAAATTTATTCTCTAAGAGAAAATCAGCACAAGGTCACACAAATCTCATGGAAGAGTGAACATCTGGCCAAATGCCATAAAATTTGAGTATATGTGAAGGGTTTTTGAAATTATGTATGTGATAGTCCACATTTATATCACATAAATAATTTAAACTTTTGGTCCAAGTTAGGAACAGCAAGACCTAATTCTTTGTAAAACCTCAGTAAATACTCATCCAAGCTGTTGCCTATACCATTCCTCAAAGAAAGAAACCTGAAAGGAGTAAATAATGGCTATTGATTATGTTAAAATAATAATGTAAAATTTAAACAAGCCTACATGAAAAAGGTTTATCTCACTGGGGAGCTGGACAGACAGTTTGGCATCAAAACCAAAGCAAGTCTGTTTGCTCTCCTATGTGTGCCTCCTATTTGTATTCTGATCTGTTTTTGCAAACAGTTGTAATAGTCTGTGCCTTGTGCACAAAACTGCTATTTTAAATGAAAAACAAATTGTAAGAAAATATTTAAACAGTACAAGAAGTGTGAAATTAAAAGTCTGAGCAGTACTGATATGTGTGCACATGCATGAATACAAATACAACACATTAAAAAAAAAAAGGCCAACCAGGCAGTGTTACCATGGTGACCTCTCAGTTTGTAGAAATTCAAGCCCTGTGGTTTATTTTGTGTTTTAGCACTTTTGGAGCCATCTTGTCAAAAACTGTGTGTTGCCATTGTTTGCAGAGGAAAATGAGTCAAGAATGAGGACACCTTTTCTGCCAGGTTACGTGGCAAAGGTGTGGACCTACTGACATACCCTGTTGACTGAAGCTGATGATCTCCCCCTCTGCCTTTTTGGGGCAGTTTTTTCCCTTCTTCTGTGTAACTAACATCGATGTTTGTGATTCAAAATCATGAAAATGCATGAAGTAGACACTGTATTTTGTTAGGTTTTCTTTTACGGAGAGGAATTGATTTTTCTTTAATGGCCTTGTCTAATATTCATGTTACAGGTATATGTCAGAATAAGATAAAGAAAAGTTTCTGGCACTTGACGCACCAGCGACTGCCATTGTGTGTGTATGCAAACATCAGATGATGTTCATAGCTAACAAGAGCCAGTTGTTTGTTCTCTTCTTGTTCCTTCTTCTGAAGGAAACCCACAGGTTTCAACAAGCACTGTAATGTAAAAACTTCAAACTTTACTTAAAACCCTTACCCACTTAATGCAAATCATTTGCAATGATGTCATGAGGTTGAAGCCACAGGAACAGGTAGTTCCCATTAACTGTTTGAATAAAGTATACAGCCTAAGATGTTGCTATGAGTTTTTTGGGAAATGCAAAATCCCTTGTTGGAGAACATAAGATGGAAAATCGTAGGGTTTTTGTTTTAGAAAGGTACTAGATTTCTGTGTACCTGTGATGTGTGGTCTTGATCTGAGATGTAGATATTACAGGACAGATTTTGCCTGGGAACAGTTGGCCAGAGACATCTAGGCAAAAGGATTTCTTTTTTTTTTTCCTCAATTTAAAACTGGTTTTTGCTAGCTTATCTATAGCATAACATGAGTGGAAACTTATATTCAAGCCTACAGAGGTATGTCTAAACACATCCAAACTCAGGTTTCATTTTGGGAATCCATAGTTAGGAACTTCTACAGAGAACACTGCAGCCTGGATTCCATCTGCATTATTCATGCTTGATGCCCTAGTTTTGATAGGTTCTCCCAAATAATTTGCTCCAAGTGTGTTCACACTGCAGATTCTAGTGTAGATGTAATTCACCTTAAATGAGCTCCTCCAGGTCTAGCACAGCCACCTGGAGTTTGACAGAGGCCAAGTTACCCTGCTGCTTGGCCAGAAATTTTAACTTGTTCAAGACTCAGTGTAGCTGTAGCTGATCAACTTCCATCACACATTTGGTATGTTAATGATGGGGGATCACGGTTTTCAAGCAAATCACAAAGTTCATCAGAAGCCAGAGAGGACTGCAGGACTTCAAAGTGACCTTTTAATTTCAGTACAGGCTATTTTATTGCAAGGTTTGACACTGCATAGGGTCAATAACAAGTTACTTCACTACAGATCAAGACAGAGTTTGATGCTGGCTGTTTGCTCAAGTATCAGATTTATTCCTTCAGACACCCTCATCTGACCAAGTTCTTTGTGGAGCGGCTCTGCATGGCAGAGAGAGCAGTCTGTGACTACTCTTGGCTCAGCACAGGCAGAACCTTGCAGAGCCCCTAACTATGGTAGTGAAGGAGAAGGGAGATGCTCCTCTTCCTCCTGAGCAGGCTAGCATATACTCTGACAAAGCTGGGCTATCAACCCTCAGATGGGGCTGTCTGGAGGAACATCTGATTCTTGAGCAAACAGCCAGAATTAAAATCTGATTTTCGTTTGTTAGTCACACTGTGTATCTTGAAGGAGAGGCTGGTTTCTACTGGGGAGCAACTAGTTGTACCAGCCACACCAGGGTGATAAAGCTTAAGATTTGAGTAGCTATCAGCCCAGAGGTGTGTACTCCAAGCAGTGCTCAGATATGGATGTTTGCTAAGGGATAACTGTCCCTCTGGTGTGCCACCGCTGATTGGATGGGACAGTTGCATAAAGCACCTCAGAATAAGACCAGTCTCCATCGTCCAAGAGAGCCCTGAGGCTGTTCCTGTTCAGAAGAAAGTCAGACTCCAGCAACAACATGTCTCAGCTGGAAACTGCGATGGGAATGATCATTGCTGTCTTTGACAAGTACGCAAGGGCTGATGGCAACAGGAGAACCCTCACCAAAGCAGAACTAAAGACACTCCTGGAAAAAGAATTCCCAAACTTCCTCTCGGTAAGAGAAGAGCGCGGCATCGTTTCTGTGTAGTGGGTGCAAGGGCTGCCTGCAGACATAGGTTTTAGTACCTTATAGGGGAAACTACACCCAGAAATATGCAGTGGTTTGTAGAAAAAATTTAAATAAAAAAGTCTTTGCACATACTGTGTAAAACTGATTCTAATATTCAGGGCCATTCCCTGTTTACTAAATTCATCGCTCGAGTTATCAGGACAATGATTTTGAAATAGATTTGGTTTTATCTTCAGAATTCACCTACTTCTTCTGTTTATCCCTGGATTTATAAGCTCATGTCATGCTACAACTGCTGTAAAAGTATTTATGTTGTCAGCAATTGAAGATCTTGATTGCAGATGGGCAATCTCTCTATGTACTTACACACTTAGGCTCTCTAGGTATTTATACCACATATTCAGCATGCACATCAAAATGATGCATAAACAAGAACAACAGATGAACTCAGAGCAAACTGGTTTGCATTTGTCTTTAATAGTGAAAGAAAGACCTAAAAAAGTATTCTACAACATAGATTTGTATGTGATCATCATGTACGGTTAAGTAGGTTTATTTCTATATAAATATATATATAAAATTTCTCTTAGCAGGTATTCAAAACATTTAATACATTATAGTAAAAGCTTTAGCTGCCTTGGAGACAAAATTATTTTCATTTTTATTTGCTTCCCTAAAAATCCAGAAAACACTTTGAAATATGTTGTTCTTTCCACACAGGAGGGATGTTTATCTATCTGTACAGTTATTATTCTTAATTGCAAAAGCCTAGAACCAAATGTTCCAAATGGGGTTACCACTTTTTGTATCCAGCTATTAATAACTCTTTCAGGGCACTACAGCCAGGGTACTTGCTGCAATTTACTATCTCTCCATACAAGCTATATGAAATCACCGTACAAAATCCATGCCTGCTGGATTTATGACTCACAAGTTAAATACAAATGCAATATTCAGAATAAGAGCCTGGACGGCTCTGGGGAAAAAGATGAAAATGTCTCTGAAGAAACTCTGGAAAACAGAGCAGTGGTTGTGACCCAAAAGGGTCACGGGAAGCATCCTGCTCCTGATCATGGAGCTCTTATGTTACCTATAGCACTTCCACGTAAAGAAAAACAAAGTCAACGACAAACCCACAATTCTGAGGGCATGAAAATCCCTCAGAAACTTGACATTTAGTGTAAAAAACGTTAGGGAGCTGCTGCACCAGACAACTACTAAATGGGATGCTGCCCAGAGTTTATCTCCAGCTACAGTTACTGGCCAGGTGCCACCTTTTCCAGTTCCCCATGGCTGCTCTTACTGGTTCTACTTGTTTCCTGAAACTGATTGAAAACCTGGAATTTTCCAGGGAGATAATTAGCTGAATGTTCTCTTATGTTCTAGTCTCCATTTCTCTTCCCATTTTACCTAGTCTAGAAATGTATGTATATATAGATGTATATACATACTTTATGCCAGTACTTAAATTTAAACCAACATCTTGTCTTGCAGACTAATAACTGCAAGAAAAAAAAAAAAAAGAGAGAAAACAAAGCTGACTTCAGAAAAAAGTTTTACCTGTATTTTACTGACATTTATATCAATTTTTTTTTATTTGCAAGAATGTTCTGGGAAGCAGAGTCTTTTAAATATTCATACATATTTCTGGTCTGAGGATTGGTTATACCTGACACAGCTGCTCACAACTACCTAGAAAGATCTTGAATCAGCCTGAGGCAGAAATAAATCCATACCACAGGACTGAAGGACTGGACTCAGTTATAAAGAGTTTGCAAAAACAAAATTCCCACATGTTCATTTCAGAAGTAATTCAGAGGCTAACAGCAGTTCATATATTTCACTAAATAATTTAAAATGTTTGCTTATAAAATTAAAACTGATGGTGTATTGGAAAGTGAAAAAGAATAAAAACTTCCAGACACATTCATCAGTCAAGTCTAGGGTACTGGTTCAATTTTTAGTGATTTTAAAAGGGCATGTATTTAAAGTGAAACATGAAATTGAGTAAGTTAGTTAATTAGGTCACGATCAAGAAATGCCATCAGATTTCAATTAAGGTAGTAATTATTTTAAATTACTGGAAATTTTCCGAAAGTTTGTATAACTTCTTTCTAGCATAATATCAGATCTAGTTTTTATTTAGCTTTAACAAAATCCACGTGGTCGTTTCCTACATGAGATAGGTCTCTACTGCCATCCCTTGTTTATTTTTAAAACTGCGTTTTCTAAAATCACTGGAGTTAACCAATGCCGAGACTGAAGCCAAAAAGCCATCTTGTACGTTACTTTAGGAATTTTATTTTATTTTATTTTATTTTAT
>NW_010290704.1:88175-92459 GCF_000700745.2 Antrostomus carolinensis | reverse complement strand
CCCCAACATTCTGTGATTCTGTGATCAGAAAATAAATATGTTAGAGGTTATACAAAATAAATTTGCAGGCCATATCCAGCCAATACATCATTGTTTCCACATTCTTGACCGAGATTAAAATCTACCTACTAAAAATTTTCATGTTTCTTATGGGAGAAAAAATGAAGTTGTTTTTTACACTCTGCAATGTCTGGGTAGCGTGCACTCCTGCCCTGTGCTTGCCCTTCGTGCTGTGGCAGATATCACAGGTTTCTCCCTTGCTGGAAAACCAATGTTTGTATTGGATGGGACTCAGGACAGGGGACTGTGTGTGTAGGCATTAATTATAGGAATCACGTTCATAAACTCGCCCTGTTAGAAAATTAAACACAGGTTTCAATTTTTCTAAAGCTGCTATTTCCTCCACACCTATTTTCTTATTGCAAGAGATTTGTACCAATTTTCTGTGGATTAATGGGTGTCAGTGCCCACTCAGCACCAATATGGTAAGTCAGAGTCATTCGGACCTTCTAAAAAGGCCCTTGTTTATTTCCACAGCTTCAATGGTTGCTCCTAAAATTCTCCAATGTGGAACAGAAACAGCAATATAATCCTGGTGTTTCACTGCAACGTTTGCTGATGCTTGTTGAATTAGGAAAGCCTGAATGCAGAGACTGTTTTAGGACAATGGACAAGATGGAATTACATCAAGTTCCTTCTCAAATGGTGCCGGCAAGGGATGGCATGGGGGGGCTTGCGTTCCTGCAGAGGAGCAGGAGGACCGCAGCCATGGCTGCGCTGGAGAGGCTTGGCCTGCTGCAGAATAAGCCAGAGCTAATACTGTGTTTGGCCACAGGATGAGTTGTCACATGTCACTGGCTACTTCAAGCTTGTGAGCAGATGCTTTATATTTTACTTTGTTGGGTTAATAAAGTAAAAGGAAGGCAAACGCTGGGGGCTTTGGATGAGGATAAATCCCTCAAAGGAGAGCTACTGGCAGCCTACAGTTTACTTTTGACATCCTCACTAATAGGAAAAGGCAAAGGAGCTTTAATTTCTTAATTCTTTGAGTATGTAGTAGAGGGGTGCTTGTTAGGGGTGTGCATTTCAGGCAGCCGTATTAACTGAGGTGCTGCAGTCTCTTCTATAATCACATTGCTGTAGAAAAGTTGATATGTGAACCGAACAAACTGTCATTATGCTACTGAAGCTAAGCATGTCAGTTCTTGCTTTTATATTGTAATCAGTATGTCACTGTAAATCAGGAAAGAAAAAATCAGATTTTAAAAATCTACAACACGGACTTTTTCTTCCTTTCCTATGTTGTCTGATTCAAGTCTTGTCACACAGATGTGTAATTCATCTTCCTTTTAATCAAGTGCAAATTATAAAATGAAAGTCAAGGTATTAAGATTTTTTTTCTCAAACTGCTGAGGTGATTAGGTTCCAATTTGATGTTTTAATTTCCTATCTCAGGAGTTTTACTGTTTTGCCTTAAGAGGAATGCCTTAAGAGAGTTAGCTCTATAATTCCCTGGACTATCACAACACCATTCTATGCTGGCTTCTAGCTTGTGCTTTTGACAGCTATTTTTAGGCTGTCATATTTCTGCCTTTGAACACTAGCCTGGTTGAGATCCAGACTGAGAAAGCTGAAGCTGCTAATCCATGTTACGCCTCATGTGAGTGCAGATGATCCATCCATAGCTTGTGGCTTTATGCATAGCGCTACCCTCGCGGATGGAGTCTGAGCTTGGCATGCAGTGCTCATCACCAGCTTTTTCCAGAGACCCGTTTCTTTCAGTGCATTGTCAGGGTTGCAGTGTAGCTGCCAGGGCTGTAACCTCCAGCATCTCGTGTCTTGTAGCACCCATGTGAGGTGTGGTGACTTGTGGCTCCCCTGACAGTCCTTTTCACCCTCTCAACTGAGGCATTGTCACCCCTCGCTCCAGTTTAGTCAAGTTTAAAGCTCAGATGCTGGGATGAGCATTGGTTGCAAATACCTTCCCCCACTGCCAAGATGTGGTACTTCTGTTTGGTTTGTTTCCTGCATTACATTGTAAAGACTTAGCCTACTTTGATGCCTCATCATAAAAGAGAGAAATCTTATCAGGAAGGCAGCACCAGTTCCCTTTTCACCACTCACTGAAACCTGTAACCCCGGGTTTGCTGCCCCTTCTGTGTGGCCATCTGGCAAAAAGGGTGCTGGATTTCACACAGTCCCTGGAGCAGGGCCGACCCACTCCCTTCCAGCACCCCGGGAAGGTGGCATGTGTCTGTCTCGTGGCCTCTAAGTAACTGTTGAGTGTTGTCTGGTGTGAACTGTGGAAATAGGGACACTTCTAAGTCAGGTCACACTGAAACTTGGAGGGAAGCTGGAGGCTGCTGATACCTGACCAGGCAGAAACTCTGCTTTAACCAAGAAGAGAAACGACTAGAAGGGAACCTTGTTTTTAAAATTACTGCTAAAGTACTTGACATATAGTGATTTTCAGACAGTTCAGGCAAAGGAAACAATATCATGAAATGTGGAATGGCACAAAACATTAAGAACCAGTGATATGCTTTTAAGTAAAGGTCAAATACCTTGAGAACAGTTTGTAAATGATTTAAAATGAAGAGTCAGGCTACTGCATCTGCAAGAACTAAATTGAATCCTGGGTAACAAATCAAGTTAGGCTGGAATCAGGATTAGTAACAGAAGGCTGTATCTAAGTTAGCCAGAAAGGTGGTGTAACAGGAGCTCATCTGCTGATGCTGCAATGCAAAGCCTGTTCTTGCACACCGTATGGAAGTTTTGCTTTGATCCAGCTGTAGTCTGGGCCTTTGGACTGAAGGTCCATTAGCACACTGAGGACACTGCCAGTTTAGTTTCATTTCATTTGTGAGGAGTTCAGCATGTACCCTCCCATCACCCAAACCACATGTGGGAAGTGGAGATACTGGGAGACTCGCTGCAGAAATGCGTTGTGTTAGGGTGTTGGTTCAGAGCAGAAAGCATGCTGGGGCTGTAGTGAGAGGTAAAAATTAGTATCTGTCAAGCAAAATAAATCCCTGTATACAGTTTATGGGCAGGACTTGAGTTGGCTTCACGGAGCATCTCGATGGGGTGGAGGAGGCAAGGTATGTGGGGTGCTAGTCCCAGGCTCCACACAAAAACAGTGCAGGTAGCTGCACGTGCTGAGACAATGCAAGCCAAGACGATGCCCAGCATTTGGGAAAACAAGCTAAGACTCCACCAAATTCTATAATTTTTCAAGATGGCAGGCAAAGATCCTTCTCTTGGAAAGCGATATTATCTACCTATTAGTGACCTGAGCTCTGGAGAGCATTGTGCAAGATCCCAGAAACTTTCAGTTGAAGTGCAGGACCCAACACTATGGCAGGAACAGTGATATTAACACTAAACAGCTCCAGTCCAGTCCATCTTGCTTTCCTCTCCTGTCCCCACCTAAAGAAAAGACAGAGAAGAATACGTGTATAAAACCAAGGGCTTTCACCTTTTCACAAAGAAAAAACAAACTAAGGGGGACACGTTTTGGTAGCATGGAGTGCCAAAACTCTGAGGGAAGTATTTGAGGAAGATTGCTGTGGAAAAGTGAGCTCCTTCTTTACTATGCAATAAACAGTCAAAAAGGCCAGTTACTACATAATTTCTCCACTTTTAAAAATTAAGTTTCTCCTAATCCTCAAAAAGAGGCTAAAAGGAATGGCTATTCTGTCTTCTTATTATAGGAAAAGATGGTAATGTGCAAGTTTTCCTGTAACTCTAACAAGTTGTCAAAAAGTACAGTTGAAATTAGTTAAATAATTACTGAAACTACTCTGAAGTTGCACTGTTACACTGCCAAATGGGAAGCATGGGCTTTTGTTGACTAACTTTTCTTTTTTAAACAAAAAGCCAAAATCAAGAATATCTGCACTGCCTAAAAACTAGTGATAGAAACAGTAGGGTCGGTTATTTAGAAATAAATAAACTACTGACATCTCTCCATGGCCATGCATGTACACAGACAAGGTATCCCTAGAACCTGATATGATGCTGTATCCTCCCAGCTGCTGCTCCTGTGTGAAAAAGTTGTTGTAGATACGTGTGGCAGAAAATAATGCAAAAAGCAGAGGTGCTGCAAGAGGTGGTGGTGTTGAGCCCAGATTATGGTGCTAGGGACAACACTTTTTCCACAGCCCTGTGTTTAGCTGTTTTGCCTAGCAAGGTCTGAGAGAGAAAACAGGTCTATCAAAATGCTTTCACAGAGCTAGAGCACATTGTGTATGAGAAGTAACGGGCTCTGACAGTTCTAATATC